>NW_024528266.1:1527942-1590556 GCF_017590135.1 Pyrgilauda ruficollis
TAATGCACTGAAAATCTCCCAATTTAAATATCAGCCCCCTTAGGGAGGGGTTTAAAAAAGCTCTACCAAACCATCTTCTGCTTTCTTTCACATTTTCTATTTCCCCTACTTTTCAGGTGTAGCCTCAGATGCTTACAACTCTCCAACTTGCTTGTTTGCTTTGGGAAAACTAGAGTCTGCGTGACTATTAATTTTTTTTTTCAAGTACAGCTCTCAGGTTAGAGGCAAGTGTGGTCCATTGGCTGTTCAAGGCTTTAAACTCTGGGCAATTTAAAGAGAGAATTGCGGCAGATGAGCTGTCCATCAGTGAGATTGTTATTCGCAGGTCTAGTGTCATATCCATGTATAACAAGATAGTGATTGACAGGAAAGTTTGTTTTGGAAGGAGCAAAGGTCAAGGTTTTGCTGACAGCTTAACAATGGAAATATTGCATCACCAGGATATTTTATGGAGTGATACATACATCTACATAAATGTAACATATGATGGTGGAGCACTGGTGCAAGATGAAGCTCTGAGCTAGGATGAAGTTTTAGAACACTTATATTTATAAGTTGTCTGTGCTTTATATATCTTTTTGAGGAATAAACTCAAAGTATCTGAGGGCATGGCTCGTGCAATGAATTTGGCCCACATCACATGGAAGAGCCTTCGCTGCAGAGCACTGTGGTTGAGTGGGCAAGACATTAATTGACTTTGTCAGTGACTTCCTTGGGGGGATCTTGAACAAATGATTGCACCTGTGCATTACTTTCCCCTCCATTTAAAGGGGAGAAAGCATTTTGTGTGTCTTGAGTTTTAGGTATGAAAACTCCCTTAGCCCTCTTGGCTATAAAAGAATTAGTTTTAAAAAATCTGAAAGATACATAAAAGAAAACAACTGAGAAGATAGATATTCAGAATATTGGTCCTTCTGGAAGACCTTTCTCAGTTTGTCTCTTCTGGGTTTTTTGTCTTTCATTTATTTTTTTAATTTCTCTGCTGTGCTTTCTTGGGTGAGCTCACTTCCTCTTGTCCTAGACTGATTCTCAAATAATTATCCTTTCTTGACTTTACCTATGAAAATTGTTTTTGCATTTAATGTACATTAAACTAAAGCCTAAGATTTTTTTTTTATTGCTCTCATGGTTGAGTTTTAAGGTATTCTTTCTGCTTTCTCCTTTTCCATAGCATCCAAGATTCCTTTCCCCCAGTCTCTGCTCCAAAATAAGAAATTTTTTTGCTTTCTCTTTCTGCACTGCAACATGTCAGCAGTGATCTTCAGTCGTGCCTGTGCTATAAACCCAAAGAGGGCAAACCAAATAAAGCGCAAAAAAAAAAAAAAAATTCGAAGCAGCTCCCCAAATACCTTCCTCAAACACACAGCCTAAGTGTTTAGTTAACATTTGAATTAGGCACTGAAGGTCAACAAATTCAGGCCCTGCTGGAGCCAGTGGGTCACCGGGAGCTGTGGCTGGGAGCTCTCCCTGCCGCCCGTCCCTTTGTTCACGCACCAGGATCTCACAAAAGGCGTCCTCTCCTCCGCATCGGGTTCCTTCCCCCAGCTTCTCCACCACGGTTACCCATGCTCTTCAGCCACTCAGATCCATCCTCCTCCCCAGTGATAAGGCTCCTTTTCCATCATGCATGGTAGTTCTCGTCTTCTCCCGTACCTGGAAAACTCCAGGCCCCGGGCTAACCAAAGGTGCCTTATTTTCTTATGCCGTAAAACAGCAGGAGAAGGCAGGATTATAAAACAGTAACAATGATAATGCAATGAAGCAGCTTCCAGGCAGTATTACTCATCAAAGTAATTAATTACTTGAATAATGGATGAATTTTAATTTTTAAAACCTTAACTCAGTACCAAAAATTTTTAACCTAAAAAATAATCATCTGATTTAGTTAAAATTAAAAAATTATTATATTACTAGCAGGAATGACAATTTTTGCACTGAGTAATTCAGCATTGTAAGATATTAATCTTTTACCAGCAGCTCTTTATTTCTCATGTACTTGCAAGTACTAGCATTTTTGTTCCGTGTAAGCAGAAAAAGAAGAAAAAAAGACAAGTTGTACCATTTGTGCCTGATAGGTAGTGATGCAGGAAATGCTGGGCACAACTGTTATTCCACTCCTCTTGGCAATAAATCCTAATGATTTAGGGTTTTTAAGGTCTCATGTCTTCATTATACTTCCCATAGTATTTTTTATGGCATTCTGTGAAGTTCAAATCTAAGCCCACAATGTCTTTGATGCTCCAAACAGAGCATCCTGCTCCACTGTAGTGGCTGGGGTGCTGCAGTACTTTGAGTTCCCGTTGGAGATTTCCCCAGTGGTGGAGCTGCCCCATCCCGAGCATGCTGACCTGCAAATGCTGCTCAGTGAGGGCACAAGGCTGCTCTGGGCTCTTGTGAGAGCAGCTCTCTCTCTGCAGAAATGCACTTGAGGAAAAAGAAGCAGCACAAAACCTACCTCCATGTTAGGAATGAGGGTTCATATTGGAATTCTTAGCAAGTGCATCTCCCAGGAGGCTCTGCTTGACTCAGTAAGGCTTCCTTTAGTACCTCAAGCAACCAACAGCATCTACCACATACAATTCCTCCATCTCTAAACAGCAAGCTTTTTTGCTTGGATTTGTAAATCATATAAATAAGTAGTGGTTGGAATCTTATCTAATTTAAGCTTTTTATGGGTGAACAAGAGGCAGACAATGCCAATAAGTGGAATCCAATCCTTTCCACTTATTGGAAAGGATTCCAATAAGTGGAATCCTTTCCACCTGATTCACCCAAACTGGCCTTTGAGATGACTGCATTGACCCACTATAATTTCATGTTCTCCTCTGCCTGGCTTCATGAGGCAGCAGCACTGCCTGTCTGAGGGGGAATGTGATCCTTGTATGCTGCTGTTCAGGGCACACTCAAGGACACAGAGATTCTAGTGCCCAGCTTGCTCCCAAACCCCCTCCACAGGTGCACTGTGTGCCCATTGAGGCACCAGGCAGTGATGTCACATTCCAGCAGATTGCCAGCCTCCTGTACAACCCCCAGTATGGCCCACAGGATTTGCCTGTTGGGTTGGCAGGACAGCAACAGGCTGCATTTCCAGCAGTATCTACATTTTAGGCAGTGTTTGTTGATCAATGTGTCCAGCTCTGGCCCTTAATCCAAGGGGGTACATGCTGGAGGAGTCTATTTTGAAAGTAGAGATCCAGCAACTCTCAGGTGTGACAGTGGTCAGCACAGGGATTGTCTTGCAGCTTCCTTCAGGAGTCTCAGAGCATGCTGGAACACAAATGCTTGCATTTGCTTGCCCTTTCCAAGTCCTGGCTCTGTTTTTATGAGCACCATTCAGCTGAAGCCTGAGCTGCTGGGGCAGGCTGAGGAGCAGGCAGGTGTGTGATGTTGGGTGCAGGCATTGTTAACCAGGTTTTGAGCAACATAACTCTGTTGCTTTTAAAGATGTTTTTCTTAAATGCTATAGAATTTGGTTTGTTTTGTTCAGTTGTTTGGGTTTGTTTTTTTTGGTTTTTTTTTTACGTTGTTCTACTCCAGTGCAGTTTTGCTGTACAGTCCTTCGTATAGGTGTTGATATATCCCCACTAGTCTTATTTATTCCCCTCCTACTGAAAGAGCAGAAGAAGCTGGGCAAGCACAGGGCCAGTGCCGTTGTTAGGCTGCCCAGCTGCACCGGCGAGGGCAGCCCCACATCTGTCGTGTGCCAGGGGGATGCGCTGCCAGAAAGCCGAGCTCAGCTCTCTGCCAAGAGGAGCAGGGCCAGCCGCCGAGCCCAGGCTATTCTGTGAGCTCACACCGGCAGGGAAAGCTGACAGGCAGCTCTAATCCACTCTGCTGGTACCCGTTAGATGACAGAGCATCAGTGCCGGAAGGAAAAAAAACCCTGATAATTGAAGTCACACACCACACGGCGGGGTTGGTTCCTGAGAAAACGGCAAGGAAGGGCTCAGTCAGGGCCACCTGAGCTTGTGCCTGTCAGCTCAGTGGTAGCAAATGTTGCCTGTGTTTATATTTGTGTTCTCTCCCCTCTGCAGAGGGAGGAGATATGCCCTGCAATGGTGTGAGATACAGACGCACTGTAGGAAGAACCAGAATCCACACCACGGGTGTAATATACACGTTTTTGGTGTGGGTTCTCTTTAATTTTGTCATATAGGAGCAGGCATGAACCTCAGATCTATGTTTGCTTGTTTATATGGGATTCACTTTGAGGAATTTTCTTAGATGAAGTTTATAAGGCCATGGTACATCAGCATTACACTGGTGTCACTGCAGACATTTTTTGGTGACAAGTGAGGGGATGCAGTGGAAGGAATAGAAGGTCAAATGCGCTCTGGCTAAGTGACTGCCACTAACTATGTGTCTGCATTATCCCAGGCACTGTGGGCCCTGACCCAGCTGGCTTCAGCTATTAAACGCTAATATTTAATAAAAATCACTGTAATCTGAGGTTTGTGTTGCAGTGCCCACTGTCTGCTGGCACAAGTTTTGAGGAGCGCAAGGGAAGGCTTTCTGTCAAACACACTCGCACCCAAGTTCAAATTTACCATTTTTATCTTCAAAGCCCAACCCAAAGTAGGGAAGGGACTGCCTCACGCCTGGAAGATCATGACCTCCCATGACAGCTACATGCTTCCAAAACAATGGATCTGTCAGCCACAACAGAGAGACTTGGAAGTGTGGGAGACAAAGATCTCTAGGCAACTTGGCCCACGATTATGGAATGCCTGGAGGAGATCAAAACCACCACAAAACTTGCCACCTTCAAATCAAATTTAAAGACCATGGCTTTTTATTTGTGCTTCCCCCCAGTACACCATCCCCTGAGAGAAAAGAAGAAAGTCGGTGTAAAAGCACGTGCTTGTAGGGGTGGGGAGGCAGGAGGTAAGATGGAAATGTGCATCTCTTTAGCTGTTACCTTGCACAGGAGGTGCTTGGGGTCAGTGAGGAAGAGTCTGATATAAATATTAAGACACCTGGGTATAGCTGGAAACTTTGTTGGGACTTATTACAGTGATAGTTACAGAGATGTTTGCTTTACAATGTTCTTTACCGAGCCCTGTATCAGACCCTGATGAAACTACCTTAGGGGACAGACACTCAGTGTAAATTGAGACTGAAAATGGAGCCAGTTCTGAAATACATGCCTGGAAAATGCTGATGATCAAAAGCATACCCCTAACTCAGTTTCAAGTCTCTGCTTCTAAGGGTGTATGTGGTTAAATAGGAACAGGCATGGGCCTTGCATCTACATTTCTGAATGCTTCCCAGGAGGCCCACTCTCATGGACACTTGACATTTCTCCTACATAAATTAAATTGAAGTGATGTCTATGCATTTTAGGATTAGAGGCACCTCCCAGTGCCTCTCAAAAGAAGTGCTGGCATTTTGTTGATATTAGTATTTCTAATATAACATAGTGGGAAGAGCAACACTGTGTACAAGAAATAACATTATATGTATAGATGTTCCAGGAAATAGATTTTTTTTTTTTCCTCTTTGTAGTGGAAGTACAGAACTGTGATATATTTTAGCAAACTAATATCTTACTGGTCCATCCAGTCCTCAGTTTTTTCATATCTAAAATGTGTATCCTTCTTCAATATGTTTTGAGTAACTTATCTATGTTTTATAGGCCTTATTTATTTTTCTTTGACATTACCCAGAAACTTTATTTTCCTTGCATATTTAATGCATTCTGAAAATAGGTTATGAGAGCCATCAGAACTATTTCACCTTATTGTTTTTGTTTACACTTTTTGTTTAAACATTGCATTCCCAGAATCATAGAAAAGAATCATAGGATTATTTGGTCTGGAAAAGACCCTTAAGATCATAGACTTCTTATGTAAACACATTAAACAGTAAACAGGTATTCAGAGACAGATTATTGTTTCAGTATGAACTACCTATTTGCACTCATAGCAAGAATTAGTCAGGTCTATAATATCTGAGAGTAACACCAGTAGTTCACATTTTATCCCAAACACCAACAGCTACCGTGTCCATTTTCCTATGGCTGCAGCAGTACAAAGTTCTTTGGTCCCAATCCTTTGTTTGACAGTGTATCTGTTATTTTGCTCTGAGCCCCAACCCCTTCAGGAACCCTTTTCCCAAAAACTTGGCAGATGCGTGCAAGCGGCTGGGGGATGCACTGAAGCCTGAGAATGAAGAGAGTGGTAGTGGTGTTTACACCATTTTGTAGTGGTGTAAGTGAAAATGCAGGCACCTCTTTGAATAAGACATTGACTGAAGTGGGGTGTTCTGCACGTGAGATTAGGAGCTGGATGTTGCAGGAACAGTGCAGATTAGTAGTGGGAAAGGGGGAGAGAAAGGAAGAGAAACCACCTTGACTGGAGACCCCTGGATCCCTCCCCTGGACCATCAATATCCACCTCCTGACTGCTCCAGGAGGCTTGCTCTGGCCCATTCTCCAGAGCTGCTGAGATGTCTTGAGTGATCCAACCTGACCTGTACATCACTGCTCACCTCTCCAAGTAAAAGCATTCTCTTGTGTCAGCAGAGCTGTTAGTTTGGTCATGGGAAATAAAGGCTGCTGAGGACTGAGTACTGAACTAAAGTACTGAACTAGCACAGATCCAGAGACGTAGCAAGGGAACAGCTTAATTTACCTATAAATCTGCACATTCTTGGAGTTCCTATAACACACTACCAGCTAGCAGTAATTTCATCCAATGAAACTCTTCTTCAGGACTGTGCCCTTTGGTGACATTCAAAACAATCCCTTCTACTGTAAACTGTGATAACACCATTATAGACAATTCAGTTAATGAGGTCTTGGTAGAAAATGCAGAAGATGCACTGCAGAATGGGAGTAGCATTTCCCACAATTGTGGGGCTTGAATTTCTTGCAAGACAATCATGCTTGAAGGCACAGGAGGCAGAGGTGACTTGCTACATACCACTTCTACGCAGATCCATGGAGATATCCCTTTCTATCTTTCTGATTTTTTTTTTCTTTGTCTTAGACTGCAGCTAAGTTAGTATTTTCCTCAAAAATAATTCTTAGGTGTTAATAAAACTATTTTTTTTTTATATAGCTGTGAATAGAAAACAATAGTTAATGTCTGCCACACCAGCCAGCACACAGTTTACCCCTCTTTCACCAGCAGTCTGTAGGGTGCTTTGCTGAGCTACAGACAAATCTCAGGATTTTCAGCCATGTAGAAAGAGCTAAACCACAAAAATCTGGTTTTAGTCAGCGCTTTACCTGACAGACCTCTTTAATTCAAGGTTTACTGTGTGCAGACACTGAGCTTGTGAAATCTTTGCCTATAGAAAGACGCCAGATTTTTCCAACCTGTTCCTGATCCTTGTATTCCCGTGGGTGATTCTGGACTGAGCTCACCAGCTGGGCTTTAATCGTTCTGTGTCTGAATGATGGCACTTCTCTGTATGGGGGTGGCAGAAGCAGGTCTCCCTCTGCATGCCAGCAGCAATCCTCCCCTGTTCATCCTCTCCATGTGGCTAATCCCAGGTGCAGGTGGTGGCCAGGCACCAGAGCTGGTGGAGCACTGGCAGATTCTTTTTGCTTGTTTGCCTGTTTTTGCTCCATGGTGTTTTCTTCTCCCAGAGGAAAATAAATTCCTGCCAGGTCTGGAATGCCTATTTTGTGAGATGACAGCCTTCTTTCCTTTTTATCTCTGAAGGGTCCCAGAGCGAGGGAATTGTTTGGATGCACAAAGCATTTCTTTTACAGAAGAGAAATGCTTTTGCTGGTAGGCTGTGATGCAATTCAGCTTTCTGCAGTATTGGTTTCCACTCCTTTTGTTTTTCACTGTCAGCAAGTGTTACTGGGTATACTACACCACATTTTCCTGTCTGTGACTAAGGATTTCTGTACTGGCCAAGGATGGAAATAATAGTAAAAAAGGTCTTGGTGGCCGTGGGTCTTGTTCTTTTCAAAAAGCCCACTCCCATGGCAACAAGGTCTATTAGAAGGTAGCAGTCTTGTCACCACAACTTTAAGTCCTAATAATTCAACCAAAAAGATAAAACGAAATGTGGCAACTTTATCTTGCTCAATCTCTTACATAAAGTCATTTCTCAGAAACTTGATCAGTGGTAGAGACAACAACCATTTAAAGGGGAGAGGCTTTGAGAGGGGAAAAATCCATTCACATCCGAGTTTTGAAAGATGAGTGAAAGATGGAAGAAAACATGATATTACAGCAATCTTTCTGCTTCTCTTGCACAGTGAACAATTGATCCAAAGTTTAGGATTTTGAGATTTTTATGATTAATAGGCCAGCTGGAGATTTGAAATTTACCTCCTATGTGAAATAACATTTTCTTTATGAAATAATCATTGATTGCAAATACTTCTACCAACAAAGAAAGAAAATAGAAAAAAAGACTAAAAATACTTTTGATTAAAGCAGTTATATCTTGTTCACAAATAATTTTTAAAAACAGCTTATAGTTAAAATATACTTTGGTTCCTATGGCCCAGCAAGAGGATTTCCTGTGTCTGTTACCTGTCCTGGCTTCAGAATAGTTGTGCGAATGTAATTGACAGTGTGAGTCAGCTTTGAGGTGGGTCAGGAGTTGAGGAAAGATTTATCTATTAATTATAAGTGGCTCTTGCCTAAATATTCATATGTAGTAAAGAAATGCCAGTTTCTGCCCCTGTCACAATGACAAGTCTGGGTGTTACCATGGCTCAAGGTGGTTTGAGCTGAATGAAAGTTGGGATGGGGCACTGCTTCCATACAAGATGTACTGGAATTTAATTTTTGATGTGAAACTCAGGCTGATGTGAATCACAGGCTGCCTATAAAGTTGTTGGGAGTCAAGTGTGTGGGGTTGAACTCAGGGTGTTTTGGGAATGAGGGTGGCACTTGCTTGTCCCAGACAAGGTGGGGGAGAAACTCCCCACACTGCCAGCAGGGGCTCATCTGTGAGAAGCTGGAGAGCCAAGGCTCCACTAGAGCTGCCTGGTATCCCATCTAAATTGCTATAAATGGGAAGGCCACAGGTCTGGTAGGCTGCTCGGCGTACTGCAGTCACCCTGCAGAGCACAGAACAGGCTTGTGAAGCAGGAGATGGGAAACCAGGCAGAAACAGCCACGCTGAGGAGTGAATGGCAAGCACAGAGGCAGAGGTGTTTCACAAGGCTCTCACTTCGCTCCCCAAAACAGGTCGTAGCGGAGCACTGCTCTCAGTGCTGTCTGTAGCCCACATGCTCTCTCTTTTGGGCTTTGGTTGATAAACCAAGGGACAAGCCTGAGTGCTAATCCCACAGGAGGGCTGTGGCTTATCTTTCAAAGTGGCTGAGAGGTGCACACAAAATGAGCTGAGGCGTATTTTTCACTGTCTTAAAAAGGCAAGGAAATTGTGACCACTTAGGTCAATGAATTCTAACGTGTGTACCTGATATGGAAAAGAATGTAGCAGGTAATAGAAATAATCACAAAGCCAAAAATATTTCCTTTTTACTCTGAAACTCTCCGTTTTGGTACATCCTTGCATGAGGCCAAGTTTTTCTGGGACTGGATCTCCTTTCAGAGATAAGAGCAGGGTAATTTGTTTCCCTTTGACAGGAACATGGGTTAAAACATTCTTTGCCAGTACTCAGATCATTCTTTGTTCTTTTGTTGGTATAATCAGAAAAAGGACTAAAAGACCTTTTAGTCAATAATAAGAAACTGCCAGCTTCTGAAGTTCAGTTTCTTTTCCCCTGTGAGGGTAATATCATGACAGTATTTTGTGTTTTAGTGGGCACAAATATCAGTGCCCTTGTGCAATGTGAGCCTAGGTTAAGTCCTTTCCAAAATGAGCAGGTAGCTTCAAACTTGGCTGTTCTAGTGATATGGACAAACTTCTATTTTCACCAGTTATTTCTGATCATTTATTCTGGATGTTAATTACTGTATACCAAGCTTCCACACACCTGTTAATATACGATTTTCAGTGAATTTGTGTCAAGTATACCAGATTTGATATCCACAACCGTTTATTCTGTTGACTCAAGTGGAAACCTCATAGTAGCCTTTGTCAGAAAAATCAGATTAAGTTTTGCACAAGGGAATAGATTGGTTTAACCTTAAGCAATGTTGATGCTAGCATGACTTTAGAGCTTGTGTTCCTGAGTCAGGCTGATGTGTGCCTGCAGAGAAACTTCTAATACTTTTTGATATGTGGCATAGGGTTGTTTTTTCATTTTTTGTACTTTGCTCTGTTGCTGTCAGTGGATAGTGAACTGCTCCATTGTATTGGATGAAGACATTCAGGAAGTGGTTAAAAATGTGTTTTCTAGTGCAAAAAAGCAGAAAGATAAATAATGAGTACATGACTCCTGTTTCCAGTGGGTTCTCTTTGAGTTGGATTGGGAAAAATGTTGACCTACCATATTTGGGCAAGATCTCAGAAGAATACCTAGTTTGAGTAGTTGTATATATTTCAGTGAATGAAAAAACTAAACTAGTTTAGAGAAAAAAATTTGTTGCTTAGAAAATTGTTTGAAATAATTAAATTGAAGTTGTAAAGCTGTAGGGTTGTTTTAAGAGACAGCTAAGGTAATGATGGAATCATTACCTTAAACAGAATCCTTGTTTTCTAGTCATTTCTAACATAAAAAATTCTTCATGCCTGGACTACATCTTTCCAGACATGGGGTTTTCCCTAGAGAGTTTACAATGTTTTTGTAATGTCATTTGTTGGAGCAGAGCAGTGGAAGAGTTAGTGTGTGAAAAGGAAAGCAAATTTAGCAAATGCAAGACATTTGTTGTTTTCTTGACTTGTGTAGGGATGTAGAAAACAAAAGGACAATTACTGAGAACGGCTGTGCTTATTACAGTAAGGTAGAGCTGGTACCTGGTGAAATAATGCCGGTGGAAAAGAACTTTTTGGCCACTTCTTGACCTTCTGTATGTGCCCCAACCCCAGGAATGGTGCTGCTGCGTGTGCTGACCTCGTGAGTACAGCATCCCACAGCACAGTTCGTGTGGCACATTGTGCATATCACACCAGATACACACTCACTTGTCTGCTTGGGAAATCTCAGAAATCAATAGCTCTCAGGACAGGAAAGAAAACCAAGTTGTTACCTGGAGTAACAAGAGCTGTTCCTGGCTGGGGCACTTCTGTAAAATGGCATAGAAATCTGCATGTGAACTTGTGTGTGGTGTTTAGTAGCGGTGGGGAACATGCTGACTTGCTGAAGGCTGTGCTATTTATAAACAGATAAGGAATCAGGGATGTAGAAGGTTACAAAAGTAGTTTTCTGCCATGCATAGCTTTCCAAACTGAAGTAAAGGATTTTAGCACAGATCATTAAGTCAGTTGGGCAGCAGACATGAACAAGACTCCTTCATCACAGCACTGCATGTCACCTTCCCCCAAGCTCTGGTATTTCCTTATACATTATCCTTTTGTAGGCTTTGTTGTTGTTTTTCTGAACTCAACAGGAGATCACACAAATACAAACGCCCATGCACAAGGTATGACTTGAGTTACCGTCGCACCCTGGAGAGTAACACTCCTCGCTGGTTTTACATGTCCCTTCTCTGTGAGGCTTTCCACATGATGCTGCTCAAACAGAGCAACCAGGAGGCAGGAACAATGTCCCTCTATACGCTGCTGGGCCCGCATTGTTCTGCGCAGAGCCCGCTGATGAACGTGAGATGGCAAAGTCATCGTCATTAGGCGGAATTTAATAGCGAATCAAAGTTCGAGGGGAGAATAGACCGATCTCAGCTTTAGCCTCCCTTGGGCCCTGCTGAAAGATTAGAGAAAGAGTAGGGCCTTGCTAAGTTGAATGTATCAGATTCTTTTTCAGCAATAGTTGCGCCTGTTGTAAACCCCTGAGAAACACCCAGTTTAACTCTTTGGAAAAAGCATCGCAAAGTCTGGGGAAGAGGGGGAGAGGGCATGGAACAGAGGGAAAGGTGATGTTTGATTTTATTTCTCTGCTACTCATTGCAGTAAGAATTTCATTCTTCAGAAATTCTAGTTTGTATAAATTAAGCTACAATCTTCCTTAAGAGATGATATCCCTAAACTTTAGTGAGCATATGTGACCCAAAGGAGCCAGGCTGAGAGTGAGACTCTTTGATTGAGAGTGCAATTTTCCTTGTTTTCAGTGTCTTTTTTCCATTCCAAATGCTTTACCACTGGAAGATTTTCTTTAAATTCTTTGTCAATTTTCCACAGAACGTCTCAAAGTTCTGTGGGTGGGGTGTCTGAGAGCTGTCAGCACAGGGCAGCGAAGGAGTTAATGCCGAGTGTGAAGAGGGGGAGTGACCCCAGCAAAACTCCCCTACTAGCACCTGTAGCTGGGATCAGACAAAGCTAACAATGAGAAAGCAAAATGTGTTAGGTGATCTTCCTCCTGTGGTGCCTGAAATGTCACTGGGCACTGGCTCCTCGCCTCCTATTTCCAGCCTCCTTTCAGCCAAGGCTCTCAGTGAAAAGACAGATGATGGCACCTCTTCGTATCAGAGCCTGGTGATCAGCGGGGTTGTCCCAGAAGTTTTACTCTTTTGTTAATGCCTTGGGATGTGTTATGTAGCAGAGATAAAATCACCACAAAGAAAGCTAACTATCAGCCAGAGAGATCTCCACATAGATACAGATGTAAAAAACCCAAAACAACAAAATAGGCAAAACTGGACTTGAGGCCCCTTTTTCTCCTGGCCTGCCCAGGAGCCTGACTTCCCTGGGCTGTGCTGGGGTTGTCTCCAATAGCCCCTTGCAGTTTTACCCTGCTCTCTGCAGTAATTTGGGCAGCTTCTCAAAATCCAAGAAGCATCCCCCTGAAGTGCCTCCAAAGATGTTTCTGTGGTTTCTTTGGCCAGGTCAGCAGGGACACCAGAACATGCCCTCTCTTCCTTTGCCTTCTTAGGGGAAGAAGAAGCTCTTGAGGATGCAAGGATATTTTGGGTTTGGGGTTTTGTTTTGTTTTTTTTTTTTTTGGCAAGTGGGTTGTTTTTTGTTCAGGAAATAGGATTGGAACACATTTGAGATTTTGTGGATGCTTATCTTAGTTGGGTCTGTTTAGGCTGTAGGTGCCAATGCTTTGCAGTGCTGCTCTGTGTCTCACAATTTTGATATTTTTTATTTGATACCAGGTATTTCTCTCAGTTCACATTATTGCAGAATTTCTAAGAATAGCCTTGAAACTTCTACTTTCAAACATCTTCTACAAATGTCTAGCAATCTCTCTCTCAATCCTTCCTCCCAAGACACCTGCAGTTTTGTGACCAGAGGAAAGTCACCAAGTGGGAAACTATATCCTCAAGATACTTTTGTTTTTAAATTCCTTGTTCTTGCTGGAATAGAATCCCAGTACTTGAAATGGAGAACTTCCTGGTCTGAGTGAGGATAATATCCCCTTCTGTAACATCAGTGGCCCATAGTGCCAAAGCAGGGACCCTCACTGCATTCAGCCTGGTGCGTCCCTGCTCACTGGCTTCTCCATTTGTGATGCCTGTGTGATTCTCCACTCTCCTACCAGTGCTCCCACCAAGTCCAAAATCTCACTCTTTCATCTCAGCATGTTAAAAAATCAACCAAACAAAAAACCCCAATGGAAAAAACCAACCAACAATTTTTTATTGTACTCTAAATGTTTTGAGGGTCTCCAATGAAATTCAGCTTAGTTCACCCCAAGGTCTTTGGTACACTGCAGGTACATCTATTGGCCCAGCCAGCACTTCCTGCACTGCATGGGGTGTCTGCCTGAATGTTGGAGTGGATTTTAGCCCAAAATATCTTATAAAATGGTTGCAGATCTTGTTCTCTGAGTCAAAGGCACGTCTCACAAAGGACCTTTAACTTAGAGGGAGTCAAAGCGCACTCACCTGGGAAAAGGGCTTGAGCCAAACATTTTAGAATAAGAGACCCAGGATACAAAGGGCACCACAAATAATTGCAACATTAGTAGGCAGAAAACTGTAGCTAACCATCCTGTCCAGAGAGGCATGACTTTGAATGCTGATCAAGGCTATTTTGTCTTGCTGACCGCTTAGAGTTTGGAGAGGTAGACTCATGGGACTCGTACTAAACCACTAACTCACCATGACTGACCCCAGTGTATCGGCCTTTCACACTACATGACTCTGAGCCAGCAAGCTTGAGTTTACTGATGTGTTTCAGACTAATTAAGGTTGGTTTTCTTTAGCATTTCTGATGAAATCCTACCTCCCCAGAAGTACGCGTGCACACAAAAAAAGAGACCCCAAATGAAAACCAAAATGAAATGAGATGAGCTACACAATAGTGACAAACTATTTTCTTGCTTTGCTTTATTAACCAGCATAAATGTTGAGTCCCTCTAAATAGCCCTAGGCAGTACAGATATTTTTTGCTAATACAATGATGAGAAAAAAGAATGCTCTTTTTTTCCCTCAGAAGAAACACTGTCTCTGCAGTCTGAGTGGCTTTTCAAATTAAACCTGAAAAACAAAAAGCAGTCAAAGCATTTAGGGAAACATAAGGGTTTGGGGACAGCTGATGTTTGAATAACTCCTTCTGTAAGCTGAGAATTGTCTTTATTTTTCTGTCTAGAAGGCTACTTGACAGAATGCAAAATGAAAATTTTCTCATGCAGTAATATACTGATTCTCTGACAAAATTTTAAATCCCCATTCTACATGTACTGTCATTACCAAATATTTGAAAATTAAGTGAGAGGAAATTTGAAGTTGATTGGAGGCAGATAGCGTTTCTTAAATGAGGCAAAGTTTTGCTTGGTTATATTTAAACCTCTGCGAGGAAATTGGGCAGCAGGGGAGCCTTCCCCTCCCAAGGTGTGTGATGAACAAGAGCAAGCATAGGGAGGTGCCCTTGAAGTGGGGTTGTCACACAAACCTTCTGTAACGCAATTGCAAAGACTGCTACAAAAGGGGTCTTAGGGCTTCTTGCCCCAGACAGTTCTTGGCAATCTGAGACAGGAGCTGGGGAGCTGATCCTGCTGGCTGCACGCATCAACCTGGGAAAGACGCTCAAGCCCTGTGCCAGACTTGTGCTCTCAGAGATGCTTTGTGCCCGTAGCATCGAACAGGAAAGACTTCCTGACCTGTATTGTGAGACCTGACATCAAGCTTGCAAAATTTGACTCACCCATTTAGGAAGGGTTCTTATAAAAAACATTTGGGCAGACATAAAAGTAAGCAAATTTTCCACCCTGTGTGATTTTGTGTAAGCATATGCGTGTATGGATGCAGTGTAGAAAAACATAGCTATATATTGTATAGGGTACTGATGGGTGATTACCTAATCACTGATTGCTGATCATTAGCGCACTGATTACCAGGCTTTTGTGGTGTGTAGCTGGTTCCCATACCTACAGTACCATTATAAGGAATTAGGATGGTGATATTACATGAAAATATGTATGTTATGTATTTATAAAGCAAGAGCTGCTATGATATACTTGATATCAGAACTGGAAGCTTTTTTTGTTTTCTATACTATTAGAAATGCTACTATAGGATGCCAGGAATCACATGTGGTCTCTCTTGCCTTCTCTGTCCCTAAGTATATGGTAAATTGAGATGGGGGAATAACCACAGTCCCACCACGACATTTGAGTTCTCCATGAAAAGTGCACTAGATGTTGCCTGTGAATATTGTCCCTTAGAGTTTCAGAACAGAGAATAGAAATCTAAAAGAGTAAAAATGAAAATTTGTCCCTCTTGTTGCAGTGAAACCAGAGAGTTATAAAGGACCTCTGAACAATATTGAGTTTGGGGCAGCACAATCACATCACAAAAGATTTACCTTCACTCTGCAAACTCAATATAGGGCAATAACAATCTATTACAAGCAGAGCACTACAACGTCAAAGGAATATTTAAAAGAACTACACAGAACCTTTAAATCACAAAAATCGAGTTAGGTTGTCCCAGAGGAAACACCCTGGGGACAATTCCTAGCAGGATTTTCAAGAGGTGTTGTTCAATTACCAAAAGTTGTATCCAATGTGTATCTGAAACATAACCAGTAATCTGTCTGCTTCTAAAAACCTAAGGGACAGCAAGCAAAAGGCACCAGTCCGAAAGGAATTATTGGAGTGGCAAAATGACAACATTTGCCATGTACATGCATGTCCACATGTCTCTTAGGTCAAAATAAGGGACTCTGTTGTAAAGCCTCTATCTGCACCAGTTGTGGAAGACATGAGATATCTATCACAGACACCATTCCCTCAGTGGGTAAGTCAGCCTGCACAAGAAAGAGGTGGCATACATGCCACATGTATGGACATACATGCCACATGTTACTCTGGAAGTGTAATGACAGCAGTGACAAAACCAGCAGGTACAGTGAAGCATGGAGTTCAGAAACATACCAGCTTCCCAGGCAAAATTCCAGTTGATGCTCCTTTTTCAGTTGCTATTCCCTCTCACAATAACTAAGGATTTATGAAGCCGTTATTATTTGGTGAACTGTTGAAAGCAACTGTCACTGGTGTTCCATCAAATACAAAATATATATTTTTTCTGAAACATATCTTCTTAGATCCTCCTCCAGCTGCCTGTTCGGCACAGTGCAACAGTTCATGGCCACAGCTGAGGGGGCATTGCTGCAGAGGGACGGAGCCATCTGAGTTGCAAGAGAAGCTTATCCTGGCTGCAGAGGCAGGGTTGGCCTCATGGATGCTGTAGCATCCTGCAGGAGTTGTGACAGTGCAGCCACAGCTGCCTGTGCCTTCTGTGGGCCAACACAGGGACAGCGTGGAATGACCCAGGCTGGGATGATGAGCCTGACTCACAGCGTCCCTGGAGCAGTAATCCTTTCAGAAAAACCCCTCAGATCCTCTCTTCCAGAGTCCAAACCCCAGCTAATAACTTAGCCACTGACTATGATGTTTAGTATAATTTCCTGTTAAGTGTTCCTCTATTATCTGCTAAGTTCCTTTGGGGCATCGATGCAAGATCCTGCTGAAGTCCTTGACTGAGGGCATATATTAATTTTTATTTAGCTGCAAGGCAGTTGTGCCACCACTCTTTACACTAGTTGCAAACCACTTTTTCAATCAGTAATGATGAGAAACGAAACAAAGCTAGTGCCGCTTACCCTCCTTTTCCAGAGGCTGCAAGATGAGCAAAAATGAGTGGGATCATAATATTGGTAAAACAGAAACCAGTAATGAATAAACTGTCTGCTGATGAGAAAGCACTATTATCAAGGAGGCACTAACCTCCACAACCTCCATACAGAGAACTCCCAGATTAACCAGATGCTGATATTGTGCAAACATTCAGCAAAGAAAATCAGATTCAAGAAGGTGAGCACAACAAAACAACTTTCTCCACCTGTGTCTCACCAATACCTCTGCTCTAAGGTGTAACAGAGTATGTATAGAGCCATTAAGGAGGAATTAGAGCCACTAAAATAGGAATTATTGTGCACCCACATTTCAGGAGAATTTGATTCCAATTAATGGAAGGGGCAGTTGGGTACTTAACGAAACTGCCTTCAAATCAAAGGTAATTCAGAGCAGGTCACGGGATTGGGTTAACTGCAAAAAGCCTCTTGCTTAAATCCCCAGGTGATACCTGACACACCCAAGCATTAACTTTTTAGATGGGAGTACAGAAGATAAGCTCAGAGTCACACAGTAGCCTCTTTGCATTTGGCCCAAGAACCAAGCTTAAAAATACAAACAGGCTGTCCTGCACAGAGCGTGAAATACTTAAATGTCAGAACAGTATTGTTAGGGCTCTATCAGTATGCATAGCAACTATCGTGTGTACAGCAGAGAATAGAGCTGCCTTCGAGAAGGCAGGCAGGAATAAAAGCCCCATATCCTGTTTTAAACATTCCCAGGTGGCTTTGGAAAAAAAAATTCTTTAGAATTAAAATGCTATTGACCTCAGTGACATGTGTATTATGTCTCTCAAGGCCGACAGTAAATATACAAAATGTTTATGTAAATATATATCTGTTTAGTGAAAGTACAAGTCAACAGAAGAAGCATTTCTTTAATCATTGCTGAAAAACTTTGCCTTTTCAGGAGGGTATTGAGAGAGTTTTATTAACTTCTACTTTTTTTCCACGTTCTTCAAAGGGACTATTGTAGGACATTGGGCCACATAATCCCGTGTCTTTACACTGCAATGCATAGGAGAGGCAGTGCAAGAAGTCAGGTTGTTCCCAGATGTCTGTGACAGAGCCAGGTACTGCTGTAATACATATGTTTAGGCACTACAACAAGTGTTTTCTGTCCTGCAAATGGCCTGGGTGCACCAGGAAAGGCCGCCTGTGATGCATATTCATCTCCCCTGCTCTGGGTATTTTGGGCAAACAGAGATGTCTCTCCCTTTCTGTGGGTCTCTGCCTGTGCCCTGCCTCATCAGGCTGCAGGGAGAGCCCTGGTAGCAGCTGCAGGGGTTTGTTGTATACAGTAACACAGGGAGCACCCGTCATGGAGGTGCAAAATTAACCTGGAATTACCTCCCTGAGCTGGGCAGTCTGGTGCACACTGACAGCTCCCGGACACGCGTTCAGCCTGGAGCACAAGTGGGGTGGATTTGGAGGTTGGTGGTCGAATTCACTATTACTGCAAAACAGAGTCTTTCCCTGTGTGAACTTGCTTCTGGAGCATGCTTCACCCTGGATGGTCACTTCCTTTTGTGGGACCACGTGAAGGCAAGAGGGATTCTAGGAACAGGCCCTGGAGAAAGCTCAGCTTATCTAAGGGAACATATTTGAAAGAACATCTAGTGGAAAGGGACACAGCACTGATGGTTGCATTCATTTTGTTGTTGTGCATGGAAATTTCCAGAAAAGGATCCGGGGAAAATTAAAAAAAAAAAAAAAAAAAAAAAAAAGAATTATTCATTCAGAAGTGTAGTTTCTTTAAATTCCTAAAAGGAACGAGTTTGGTACTTAACTATTTATGGAATGCATCCGCTGTGAGACAATGAGGAACAAAGAGAAACTGCTTCAGCAGCAAGAAGGGAACATGGGAATAGTCACAATGAAGTGCTGTTAGATAATCTGGAGCAGGTCTGGCAGTACTCCCTCCCTTAGAGGTCTGGAACCTTCTGGAAAGCAACTCAGGAAAGAGTTGTATCAGGAGATGTGATGGGAAAGGTGATTTCCTCTGTCAGAACTAGGAACAGAACTTCTGAGAGAAATTACTTTACATGAACAAGGTCTGCTCCAGTCTCTCTGTTCCTTCTTACCTTCATCCTTGATTTCTGCAGTGTTTAAAGCCAAGCATGTCTCTCTAGGAGACATCCTGAGGCTAGCCATAACTCTCAGGAAAGTTAAAAATAAAGTGTTTGATACAGATTTTGTAAATATTTGATTGGTTTGTGTGAAATATCTGGTGGACTTATTCAGATTCTACGGTTTTGTTTTGCCTATTTGCATCTTTTCAATAATAAGTTATTGGGTAGAAGCAAGACAGTAAATCTGGATTTGTGTAAAACTGAAAAGAGAAGAACTCAATCTCCTTGTCTTCCAAGAATGAAGTTTGTAAGTTATGCTGCAAAAAGATTATGCAATCCATCTGTCCTCTGTTCTTGAAGTACTATTTCTGTGGGCTGTGCTGCAGTTGGTCAGACCACTATAACCAAGACGGAGAGAGAGGAAAAAAAAATGTGCTTTGTGCTTTGTCCTGAATCAAGGATAACAATGGATACAGGGAAATGGTGAGGATTTACCAGTCTCCCAAAAGGAGCTGGCACCAAGTGAACTGACATAGGACAGTTCTAGGCTGCTGAGAAGGAGAGGGGTATGACTTCAGTGGCCAGGCATGATGTATTGGTCAGAAGAGAAACATCTCCCCTTCCACTTGTTCAATCTGTCTGCAGCTTCTGTCATAAGTAATTTTGAAGTACAACCATTTTGTCCTCTAAAACTAGGCTCCTTTTGAAACTACATTAAGTCAGAGACCCAACTGCAAGTAGACTATTGAAGGACAAAGTGTTTCTCCACCAATATTAAAAGAGTCCCTTCTTATCAGGACTGCTGGCAGGAACTGCCTTCCCCTGGAAAATAAAGGGTATGTTAACAAAACCCCTCCAGACCTTAGAGAGCAGTAGGTGGGGTAGGTCTTCCCCATCTATAAATTCTCATAGTGCTTTCGTTTTCACTTCTGTGATGCTAATAGTTTCCCTCTCTCATTTCTCAGCTAATTAGCTTATCTCTTCCCTGCAGGTTGGGGGAATAAAAACACAGCTCCTGCTGGAGCGCTCTGATGTTCAGGCAGACATCTTGAGAACACAGATCAGACTGATAATAGGCTATTTTATAGGGCCTTAAAAGCCACTAAGAAACTAGTAAGGCCCATTAGACTTTCTGCCATGCATATGATGTGAAAAATATACCAGCATAAAATCCACTTTATTGTCCTGCCATGACAGCAGCAGCTATTGTGCTGGGAAGCTTTTTGGACGGTAGCTCTACCTTAGTGTTTCTGCTCTGCTGGCTGGTGAGGTTTCGGGGATGGCATCCAAACAGAGAGGCTTTGTGATAGGCTGTCAGTGACCCGTGAGGAGTAGAACACACAACCCTCTGGTTTGACATGAAGGAGAAGCTCAGTGAAAGCAGAGTGACCTCTTTCATTTTCCCATTTCAAGCCTTAACACCGAGTTCCTCGCGCAAGGATTGGCTCGAAGAGCTGGTACCACGTTATAGCCCAGGCTCTTTTCAATGTGAGCAGAGTTTATCTGGCCTTCCTTAGGGGCACTGCTCATTTGCACTTTCCTCTCTGATATCTTTAAACAGACAGGAGAAAAAACTGCACTTTGACAGGGGTCCATATTCACTTTGTACTGCAAATATTTCACATCGACTGAGCTAGAAATCAATTGCCAATCGCACTTTTTGCCTATAGCACTATTTTATAGTCTGAGGAAAACAAGCAATTGCCTGTTCTTTGCCTTCAACAAATTGCTAAATAATTACCTGCCTTTTAAGAATAACTCTCTGCAGCTGCAATTTATGTGCTAGAGAACCTGGGACACCTTACAGAGTGTCATAATCTGTGCCTGCAGGACTGACAGGTGTCTCCCAAAGCTCCCTGAAAAAGGAGCTGTTGTTACCAAGGTGCAGTTGGCACTATGGTGAGAAAGTCAGAAGTCAGCATGGAGTTACCTGCACCAGGTTTTGCCAGAGCAAGAAAACCTCCAGAGTTAGCCCTTCTCCTACTCCCCTAAAAGGAGAGTGTGTCCATGGAGGGTGCATCCAATGATCAGAATTACCACTCCTGTAATTCTTCCTGGCAACAGTTTTCAAAGTTCTCTTTCATTTTGATTTTCAACAGGAAATAATGTCTGGAAAGTGCCCAGACATTGGTGAATCTGGATTGGTTGAGGGGTTTTTTTTATTATTCAGGATGAACCATGGTTTTTATTTTCATAGTTGAATTTCTGTCCTTAAAACTCTCTAGCCAAGCAAAATACTTGGGGATGCTAGATATGACACATACATCTCTAAGGTGTGCTCAGAAAAGACCTGATGGCACAGCCAGTGACTGACAGCTGCTTCTTATTCTTAATTGCTATTTTCCCAACAGATTTCCACATGGTACAATTTCTCCTGCCCTTTCTCCTGTGTTTACAGCATTGTGGCAGAGGAGGTTTACATGAAGTTCCTTACAGAACTGTTTTGGTTTATTCCAGATGCTGTCTAAAGATGATAGCTGATAGGTGTTGTGCTTTTTTCCCTTGCAACCTCGAGATATTATCTCAGCCCTGTTCAGATCTTACCAGCCTGGTATCCTGGGACTCAGTCTGGCTTTCTGCTTGTGTCAGTGTGAGCCTCACTTTAATCTACACTTCCATTATGTCTCTAAAATATGATTTAGTGTGTTTTCTATTCATTATCACTAATGGTGTTTCCTTATTGAGAGTGTCTTCTGCACTTAATGACTAATTCACCACTTGATTGCATGTATGAGCAAAGAGTGCTATGTGTTTTGGAAGTTGTTTTACAATTAATTTCCCACAAGTTTGTTTTAAAAATACTGGTTTATTTGCTCCATGACAAACTGTTTTTTTTGTTCTGATTGAACTTTGTAATAGAACAAGTCCATATTTCTAGTAGAAATATGTAGAAACAGTTCTTGTAATAGAACTATTCTCGTTTCTGACCTTAAAACGTACTGAAATTTGTGCTGTACTTCTTTTAATAGAACTAGTCCAATTTCTAGTTTCTGACCTTAAAACGTACTGAAATTTGTGCTGCTACTCTTTAAAGACAAATAAGTCCTAGATGTACTTCACTAATCATCAGAGGCCAAATTCATAATAGTACTCCTCAAGAGCATCTCTGAAAAATATTACTGTTTCAAATGGCTGCCAACTCTCCTTATTCTCTGACCAAACCACAGAAAACCACCAGCCCTCACTTACGTATTATTACTATAGTTTTTATTTACAAATGCCAGATCTGTGTTGGTATTTTCCCCTAAAATCCAGGAAACAAAGGAGCACTCAGAGCTCTCTGAAGGCTGGATTAATAAAGCTAGCTGCTCTTCAGCCAGCAAGTGTCTGTGGGACAGATGTGGGAGTGTGTATCCTCTGTAGCCACCGCTCCCCAGCTCGCTCTGTCTGTGAGATCACTCGGAGCAAAGCAAAATCCTGGGAATCCAGGTCCTTCTGTCTGAAAGCTGCCCTTGCCTTCAATTCACCGCCTGTTTTCTTTCCAGAGTGTGTATGGCTTGGTTAAGCTGTTACCTGTGCACTGACATTTTTCTCACTGAAGCAGAGATGAATTCTGTAAGTGATGCAGCCGGCTCATGACAGAAGCAAAACTGCTCTGACTCGGGTGATCAATCACACAAGTTAATCCACGCGTAAAAGCTGAGCTTCAGCTCTTAACTACACACTGGCCACAATCTCTGACTTTAATTTGCATTTCTTAGCTATAGAAATAGGAAACTAAACTTTGAAAATGTTCACGTTATTTCTTAGGCTGCTGCTGAGGCTTTAAGAGGCGCTCTTGGTTATTTAACACACGTGGTGTTTCTGATCTCTACAACATTGTTTTACTGCAATTTCTTAACAGTCCCCAAACAGAGTTTCAAACAAATCAATAAAACACATAAACAGTCAAGGCAGAAGGTGAACTTGGTAGCAAAAAATCATGGTTTGTGTGTAAGCAGTTTGGGGTAAATAGTTTTTGTTTCGATCAGAATTGTGTATTACTCTTAGTCCACTTCAAATGTTGCTTTATTGTAATTTGCATTATTTATGGTGGAGATTGTTTTTTTAACACCCTGCAACTTTCCTTATGATTTAAAAGCAAACTTTTCTTTTTGATTCGAGCTGCTGGTAGAAGGCTCTGTCTAAGGGTGAGAATTAATGCTGACTGCCCCATCCCCTGCCAGGCTGCACTGACTCCCTCTGCCATCCCTGCAACCTCTCCCATGCTGCTAAGGTCCATGTCAGACAGGGCCCCCTGACATGTTCCCCTTTCAGTCACTGCTTTCTTCTGAGAGCTGTCACCACCCCCTGGAAGCACATCCTCAGTGTAGACACAAGGCTCCTACCAGCCCCGGCGGCAGGCTGGAGATGTGAAAGTAAAATTTATGTCTAGAGGGACTTGGGTTGCATTGGGTGTGTTTGGGTGTGGGGTTATTGCAGAGCAGGCTGTGCTTGCACCGAGTATGGGAATGGATCCTGCCTGAGGCAAGCACAGAAACTGCCAGCAGCGAGTCCTTCCTCCCCCCACCGAGACTGGGGCTCACAGGGAGATGTTGAAAAAGCCTTTGGAAGAGGTTTCCCTGAATGCCAAGAGGCAGGATTGTCACCTGCAGTTATCATTTTTAATTGCTTTGCCTCGGTCTGTTATCAACGGCAAATGTGTTAAGATATTCCTTTTAAAGTTATTAGGAGGAATATTGAGTGTAAGCAGTCAAGCACGGGAAAAGCAGGAGGTGCTGGAGGGAGAACACACACACATATATATATATATATTTGAGTTTCTGTCCTTTGGCATATGCTAATCTTTCGCTGTTATTTGTTACATACTACATATATATATACATATATTACATTATATATATATTACATTTATATATATATTACATATATATAAATGGGTTTCTGTCCCTTGGCATATGCTGTCTTTAATGTTGTTGTTTGGCCGTTCTGTTGGTTTGTTTTTCTGGTTTTGGGGTTTTTTAAAATGTTCTAATGATGGTCTTATCCCTGAAATTTCATGAGTACTGGGCACAGGTGCCCAGGCACTGAGAGTGGGGGGCTGCAGGGGCTCCACCCTCTGTGGGGTGAGGCCAGAGGCTGAGCTGTACTGGACACAGATATTGCCAGCCAGCTCTAATGGATCTACTGCAAGGCACAGCTGTGCTTCTGGAAAAATGTATTTTAGAAAGGGGAAAATAAGGAAAAAATAGTGTGAGAAGCAGCTCTGATAGCTCTGGTACCTGGTAACTAGGTATTAGCCATGACAATAGTGTTTGCAAGTTGTGCTGGAAAAAAAAAAAAAAAAAAATCAAAGTCCTACAAAGTCCCTACAGAGGCAGAGTGAAAAAAATTTCTCCATTTGAGAAACTGTGTCCTGTGATTTTATTTCTTCCTCACCTTGCTTTCTCATCCCTTTTTTTCTTCCCTGAAGTTTTCTCCAGACAGAATGTAATGGCTTTATTCTTGTTTTAAAATTGAACAACCTTTTCCAATTGCTGTCATTGGAGTCTATTTAATTTCAAGCCTCACCACATGCTGTAAACGCAGGCCTGCTGCCAATCAACATAGAAGAACTTTGAGTGAACTGTTTCTTAACTTTATTAGAGTAATTCATATTTGGACCCTTTCCCTGCCCACACACTTCTCTGCCCACATTTCCATTTCCTTTCCAAGTTGTGTAAAGCTTTGATCTTTTTTCCCCAACTAAATTTTTGGACTCCAAATAGAAAGCAATATAAAAGTTGTACCATTAGTCTGCATCATCCTTTCTCACCCCCTGACACTACAACTGAGTTCAGCCAAGTTAGGCTCAGTACAGAAGCTTTAATTTCCAGAACAAGGAGCCTTGCTTGTTTCCCTGAAATACTCCCCTTGTCAGCATCCATTTTTCCCACTGTGCCTTCCAGTATCAACCCTCTGGCCATGATTCAAATCAATTCTTGCAAACATTTGCATGTGAGGTGAGCTTTGAGTTTCCTACTGCTGTCTGGACCAGAGATAACTTCATTATTTTATTGGTGCATTTCTATTTTTTAACAAGAGGTGCAGCTGTTGCAGTTTCCCAATGTGTCAATAAGATAGGATGCACTGCTTTCACATGTGATGCATTCATACTTGCCCACTAGAATTTAAGGATTTTTTTTTTATATGGCAAGTTAATTCCAATTTATCAACTACATCAAATCATCTTACTGAGATAAAAATGGATCAATTCTATGAACATCTTATTTGTCTTTTTTTTTTTTTTTTCCTTAATTTCAGTTTGGGTCCCATGAGCCTACAAACTTAGGGGTGCTGAAAAAATGAATTTTCCTGTTATTTTACTAGGAATAGGATCTGTTCTGAGAAGCAAAATAATGTCCAAGTTTCAGTGAGCTGAGCTAAACACTTGGTGAAAAATGTGGGTGGAGTTTGTCTTCTCTTTCTGACCTATGTGAAAATCACTAACTGTGATTTTGTAGCCGTGCCTAATAAATCTGATTGAATTTTCTTTCCTCTTTCTTGAGAAAACAAAGCTTCAATTTCCACTTGGTTCTAGTCTCCCTCTAAACTACACTCCTCACTTAATTAGACCTCTAGAAAACTGTCCTGTCGAGTTTTTCCTGCTGCCATTTCATGTTCAGTAATCTCAGTACAGAAGTGCTCCTATCCACATGCGTGTGCTCCCTCAATGCCTCACATTTATTGGCATTTGGTCTGATTCCTATCTCTGCACTGGGTTAAGTGCACACTAAACTCTCTCCTGAGCATATCTGCTGTACCTGTGACTGATGGAGTGCTACTCTTAGGCAAGGCGGGTCACTGAGTGTACACTCCTCCAACCTGTGCAGCTTGGCTTTAATTTCCTATTTGCTGAATCACGCTCTTGTATTAAGGCAGAAAAATGCAAAGCCTCAATTTATGTGAAGACCATTTCCTCTGCCTCTATACAGTGATGGTCACACAAGTATTTCAAAGCGCTTGAGTAATGCAAATCCCACAAATCAGGAAATGCCCATTAATAAGAGGGAGTATTAATTTTTATTAGCATCTTGCTAAAAGGGTAAGTGGGAATAAATGTCATATTCAGGTCCATGTTCCTTCTGTTTCAAGTACCAGACTTTGTCTAGTCAAAATCTAGAATTAAATTTCATGTAGCTTAAAAATGAGAAATAAAAAAAAAAGACAGGCAGTAAATGCTCTTTGTGAAAGCAGAGACACGTCCTGCAAATGGATGGCAAATATCTACTGCTGAAAAGAGTGTTAAAGTGATAGGCATAAACTATGGCTGTATTTAATGGTTATTGCACTAACCTGATTTTAAAGCACAGTTCCTATGTTGTAATTCTGATGGATCAATTTCCTACATGAAATGCATAATTTTAATACAGTACAGAACAAATTTGTTCATGTTTGAGGATACTGATTGTAAAGAGGTTTAAGGATTTCTGTTGTCTTTATCACCTGGCTTCTAAATATGACTAAATGAAATACTGAAAATAGGACTGACTGTAAATTTAAGACTGCAGCATAAGGAAAAGCTTTTGAAGACTGTGCAGTATTAAAGAATCATTATTTACAGTCCAGAATGTGCAACATGAGAGACTGTCTCACACTGCCAGCTCACAGAGATATTTTTCCTTTTTTTTTTTTTTTTCTTTGTCACTACAAGCAGGATGTGGACATGTGCATTTTAAAAACTAGGCATCTTTAGGTAGGAAACAAATCTGCTGACAGGTAGAAATCCATACCAAACATCAAGGAGAATTTCCTTAAGTGAGGAAACAACTTAGCACAATAAAATCACCACAAGCAATGTATTTATTGGAAGAACAAAGACTATCTTTTGACATAAAGGAAAGGGTCAAGGGGGAGAAGAGTGTGTGAAATGTTGCTACTTGAACTGTGAATTTCTCTATGAAGCACTGTCCCAGGACATACCGGCTTTGGGCTTAAAATCTGAGTCTTATTCAGATTTACATTTTTTGCTGAAATTCTGACAACAGAGCTGAATTGAGGCAAAGGATATCACATGTCATGGCACAGACAGCCTATGATATGCTTCAGGTTTCCACAACTATTTCTGTAACCTGAGGTGCCTAAGGCAGCTGTGGAAGGTGCATCTCATGGTGGTTTCAGAACCAGGACAGAAATGTGGCCCAAGAGCTTAAATCTACTGACATGTTCTTGGTTTAATATGTAAAAGTTCTTTCTTCTGTTATGAGATCAGAAACTTTTAGACACAGAGCAGTCTGGCCACACCAGGAAGTGACACCAGCTGGGAGCTCATTCCCTAACAAAAATGATGTTATTTCAAGGCAGCTAAGAGTCCTTAAGTGCATCCTGGTGCAGTTAAGTAGCTGCTGTGGAGAGAAGAAAATTTTATTATATGGAGCAGATTCTTATTTCTGTTACTGCCAAGAAAGTCCCACTGTTGATAATTTTAGTAGGGTTGTCCAAACGTGCTCTGTAGCTCCAATTGGTATAGAAATGATTGAGTCCTGCCTTGGATTTGCACATTCCACATTGAGGCCTTTCATAAAGATTTATGGAAAGCAGCTTTCATCAAACTATTCTGAAGAGCTTGAGGGGAAAAGAATTATTCCCCCACGATGACAAAAGCCTATCAATTATTTTGAGGAACAGGAGCTTTTTCCACCTCCCATCTCCCATACACACAGCCCTGTAAGCACCAGCATGGATACCAGGTACTGCTCTCTTAGCCTCATTTCTGTTGTCACTAATTACCCAGACTTGTGATGTGAAACTCTTAATGCAATTTTAAATCTATCATTTTCTTCCCCAAGTATTTTAGAATAGGCATTCTTGAGAAATACCTTCCAATTGTTATTTTTCTTGCTGTTTGGAAAACAATGCTTTTTTTCTTCTTCCTGGTTCCCCAAAGAAACCATTTGCTTTATGTTCATTCCTTGAATTTTAGTTGATTATACCAAAGCAGGTACTTCTAACAGCTCCACTTTTTTTTTTTTTTTTTTGGAATAACAGATTTTTTCCAGCTTGGAACAGGAAACTGTGTTGATAGAGAAAATTAGGTGGGTTTTGAGGTATCACTGAAACTTCTTTCACAACAGAGTTTCTGCCTAGAGGATTTCTTCACCTTCTTACCCTTCCCTCATTGCTCCCTTAAGACCATATCACAAAATTTCAAGGTTTTTCACTCAGCCTTTTTGATTATATTTAAAAGTAATCTTTAGCACTAGCAAATTTTCACAACTTACAGAACCACATGACATGCTAGTTTTGACACTTGTTGTAATGTGGCCTCAGGGAAATTTACATTTGGCTCATGAATTTAGACTACCTTATTTCATGTATTGGAAGTCTCCTATTCAGTAGGATTCCAGCATAATTTCTTTGTGCTTCAAGCTTTTGAACTGGGATTTGGAACCACATTTTGGTACTGTTTCCTGATAGTGAACTGTTTCCAGGGTAAAGAACTACTAAGAGCATTGCAGATTTTCTTGCACTCGACTTAGGAGGAGAGATGGATTAGAGGATTGTCATGACATAACAAAGCTTATATTTGCTAACTGGAAGTAAAATCCAAAAAAGGAACAAAGACACAGGAGGCTGAGGGAATCCTGTCCTCAAAATGTAGGTGTTCAAGGAATGGCTTCTGTATGAGGAGTGACCGAGCAGGCTTAGACCTTCCAGCTTGCAACAGAGGGGATGTAGTGGGAGGACAGTTGAGATCAAGAAATTAAGGAGCAGTGTGGAGAGAATGGACAGGGATGTGCTGTTGCTTCACCTAATATAAAATCTAGGGTGTTCAGATCATGGAAGAAGCAGGGTAAAAATGAATGCAGGGAGATGATTTCTTCACCCCAGTTTGAAGTAGGTGCGTGAATCTCCTTGGTAAAGGATGTTGTACATTTTCAAAAGTTTGCATGGGTTCAAGAGGAGAATGAAGAAATGCTCAAATGAGAGTCCCATGGTGGATTAGCAAATAAGACAAACCACATCACTCTCAAGAAATCTGAGCTGAAAGCTGCCTGAGACAGTGGCTGGGAGGGTGCTTTGCTTTGCCCTTTTCCCAGTCAGGCACCTGCTTGTGGCCACTATCAGAGACATGGCCCAGAGGGGCCCTTGGACTGAATCACACAGCCTTTTCTGTGCTCCCCAACCCAACCTGATATTGCTCATTGTGAGACTCCACTGACTGCTCGTATTTTGCTTTGAACCATGACAGAGGACTTCTTCTCTTTAGACCGTGGCTGAAGCAAAATTTCTATTCCACCTGCTGAGTCCCAGTGAAAGAGAGAGGCCACTCTGACCCCCTCCAGGGACACAAGCTCCTAGGGAAAAGTTTGCTATTTTCATCATCTGTACTTACACAACATGTATTAGCAAATAGCAAATGCTTCAGTATACATTACTGCAACGTAACCTATCAACAAACATTTTACTCATGTGAAATGCCCTAAAAGAGGGAATGATTTTATTTGCCACTCAGATGAATTTCCAAGAGATGTGTAATGTTGAGTCTCAGAAAATTGCCTTCTTCATAAAAGGCAAAGCTGACAGATGCAGGTTCTGTGGCTTTAAATAACAAAAGCTTGTAACGATATATATATGTATATATATATAAGACAATGCAATGTTCTAAAGCAAAAGCAAATAAAAATTCAATGGGCCTTCATACACTGTTTTCTGTACTCAGAAAGCAAGGTTTAATAAAATTCTTTAATTTTAAGGCAGAAGACATGTCAAGTGCAGTTTACATTTCTCAGCCAATAATCATATTTTCTTGCAAGGGGCTGATACATTTATTTTTTAGAGACAGACACAACAAATAATAAGGGTTTTTATTTGAGAGGAGAAACAAGCATTTTTATCAAGATGAAAGGGGTATAATAAATTTATGAGACCTCACATACAGCTATAATATAATAAATTAGGAGGATTAATGGAATTGTGGGCTACAGTAACCCTCACTAGTAGAATGCCTATTTTATGGAGCTTGATAATATAGTTTATCATTGACTCCATGGGAATTCCCACAATATATTAGCTGTGGTGTAACAATAAAGCACACACAGTAAGAGGCATGTCTCTTTTGACACACATTCTCTTCCCACACTTATTTTACCAGGGAAACAACTCCGGTGCAGTTTAATTAAACTGCACCGCAATGAATTAGTCCAGGTCTTAGCCCCCTGACAGTGAGGAGCCTGGCATTACCACAGGGGGCTGTCCCCCTGTGACACCAGAGACTGCAGAAAACCTGGGAAAAAAAGGGTAGGGTCTCTCAAGTGACACTGTCACTGTGCAAGGCCTTAGCTGTCAATCACGGGATCGGCAAAAAACCTCAGACCCCTCCACATTCAACTTTATCTGCCTACATTTGTTCACTTTTGTCTGACCTTTAGGAGGAAATCAGAATGTGAGGTGGAGAGGAACTTAAAGACCTCCCCATTTATGAAAAAGGTGGGCTTTGGTGGTAGATAAAAGCCCCCTGTCAGTGGATAATCAGCTGACAAGGCTTTTAGTTATCTCCATGATTTTTGCAGCTTTCATGAACAGGAACTAATCAAAATCACAATTCTAGAGAAAAGTATTTTTTATAATGGGAGGTGGCACAGACCAGTATCAAAATCTGAATCCAAGTGAGAATGTTTAGGCTCCACAAGCAGACAGGAATCACACTGCTTGCAGCCCACAGGACTCCTTGGTGTTGCACAGGCCACTGAACTGCCTGACTTTGGATGCAATTCTTTATTGCATCCAATTCTCTATGCAAAGAAAGTATAGCTTCCTGGAAAATAAAACTTCTGTGTTTAGACATCAGCAGGAACACTAAGGTGATGATAGTCCTTGGGAGCTGTGTGACTGGTTAGCTTCTCTCCCATTTTAAAAAGGGACATCTGATTTTGTGGATGAGTTTACCCAAGTTGCCTTCATTATATGACACCACAGGATGGTGTAATGGCCTGAGTTAAATCAACTGAAGAGCAATCTGTCACCAAATTCCTGTTCCCCCAGAGGTGCCCAAGGGTGCAACCAAATCACCTTAACCTGAAAACTGGGAGGTCTTCAGTATCCCAATAAATCATATTTTCCACTCCTTTAACAGGTATTTTATATCTTGTATCCCTCACTAGTACATTGAAACAATCAGAAGGCAACACACTACTCAAAGAAAAGAAGTAGATAATGATTTTTAAACCAAAAAGATTGAATTGTATAATTCTCATGATCTTGGAAGGGCATTTAATACAGACAGTGGTATTTCCCTAGAGCCAAATGCTGGAATGTATAGAAAGGTAATTCCCAATAAAACAGCAAAATGGTCGTCCATTATTTATAGATATGCCTGTATGGAACCTTTTATTAATTCATGAAACTTTAAGAGCAGAAAGCCAGAATTTAATCTTTTAAAAATGCATTTTTGGTTGAGAGTACCTTGCTGGACTTAGCTTAATGCTTTCTTTGAACACGCACACCACACCACAGAGGAATTCATTAGACAATGGCAATTAGATCTCTAATCATTTGGCACTGCTGGAATTGCTGCACTCTATTTAAATGCCAGACATGGTACCTTAGTGATTGGTTCATCCTGTCGCCACATTTCCATCGGCTACCGAGCCTGAGAAATGACAGTCACATTAGATGTCATGTAAAGCATCTGACCTTGCTCTCCCAGCACTTGATCTTTGCACTTCAGGCGGACATTTATCATTGTCCTGCAGAGACAGGACTCAGGTGGTTCAGATTCACCACTGGTTTTCATGTTGTAAAGGCATTATGACATTCCCTTAACTTTATCCTTCAGTCACAGGAGGAACAGAAATGCAATTTTGTTGCCACCTGGCCAGGTAAATTTACTTAGTGGAGGGAGAGCGAAGCAGGTTCCTGTGGGTCAAAAGAGTGGAAACTAGAGGTGTTGAGTCTTGGAGGACATACTCTTCAACTCACACATTCCCAGTGCTCGTAACTGCTTTGCTGGTAGAGTCAAAGACTTTTATTAATCAATATTCACTGCTTTGTTCTTTTTATGACACAGGGAATGCAGAGGTCAGAGATTTTCAAGTGGCATAAACATAGCAGATAACAGCAGCCATCGCTGCCACACAATGGTCCCTCAGCTTCAAAAGAAACAGAAAATCCCATCTGCAAGTGGTAAATTTTGCATTGCAGCTCTTTCCATGTTTCCATAACTGCTGTGACTGCAGTTATCCTCTCAGATATGCACATGGGCATTCAGGAGGACTTTGGGCTCTGTGAAGAGTTTGATTCCCTGTGCGATTCCCCAAAAGGATCCAATAGAAAGCTCCTTTTTTGTGCTCATGAAGAAGCTGGTTAGGACTCTCTCAGATACTGGTGTTTCAATTTGCAGGTTTCTCTGTGTCGCAGAGGTGGGTTAAGGATCTGAAAGTTGCAGTTAGTGTCCATCTCTGTGGATAAACTGACTGGCTGTCTAAAATAGCAGGGTAACTTTGCAGCTAATTTCAGACTGCAAGTTTGAGGCATATCTCTTAACTCTTGAAGGAATAAGCCCACAAGTGAAATAGCTTTTAAAAATAAGGTCTGCAGGATTGTGTTGATTTCTGTTAGGCATGGTATTTTTTAGAGGGACTCTTACAGCGATTGTCCTTTGATCCTTGCTACTCCCAAGTGGTTACTTTCACAGGTGGACAGGGAAAATGGCATTTACAGATATTGTCTTGTCTGATTACCCATTCCTATTTTAATGTTTTCCTGATCCCAGTTTTTAACCCATCCATTACCTTATTTTGTTTCAAGCAAATTTTGCTGTGATTACAGAAAAATGTAGATGGAGATAAAAGAATGCAAAGTGGTTTGGGAACATACTGCATAAATCAGACTATATAGAGTTTGTTTCTAACACCTATTTGCACCCATCTTTCATTAAAAAAAATACTTATCTACTGATTGATAAAGTTAGTGTTCAGGAACATGGTAGAGTTTACTGGGAAATCCTAAGTCATTATTGTTACATTTTACTTAACTATTTGGGGAGAGATGAGGCTTTTTCTACTGAATTCAGTCTCTCCACCTCTCACACTGGTGGCACTTCACCACCACAGTTTTGGTTAAAACCAAGCTGCAGCTCCTTTATTGCTCCTACCAAGTTATAAGAAGTGTGAAGCTTTTTTCCTATGCTGAGCCAAATAAATGAAGGGTAAAAAACCAACCCACAACCGAGTTACAAAATGCACAAATTTGACCTAGGAGTTGTTAGGGAAGCCTATTTGATGCTAGACTTTTCTAACCACAAAACTTCTTGCCTCTGGGGACACGTTGATGGGATGATTGGTTCCAGCACGAGTTACGCACCCAGTGCCGAAGGTGCAGGTGAGAGTCAAGGTCAGTGATGTCCATGGCAAAGGGGACTTTTGTGGCTCACTCTTCCTGTTGATGGATAAGCACCATGTTCTGTTGAAAACCCTCCTTCCTGTATCAATTCTGACTAGATAAAATTTCTCCCTTAAAAACTTTACCGATACATTTCTGTAACTTGAAATTGCACATTAAATACACTGGCGCATCTGATCATGTAGCTTTCATTTATACAATATTATTTTAGCAACACAATGGTAGAGTAAGCCCAGAATTCTACATGAAAGGGTCAAACCATCTGTCTTTTATGCTGCAGCTTTCATAAAGACACAGCTTAAACCAGAAAAACAATCCATGAATTCTAGTGCAATGAAGGAATATTGGTCTCATTGCATTTTGTGTGGACAAAGTCTTGCTGTGTCTGAACACCCTAAGGAATGGCTGAAATTCACAGCTTTGTGGTTTCTTTCCTTAATTGCTGCTCTCCTGGATAGCAGGTGTTTTAAGAGGACACAGAAATAAATCTATTTTCAGCAAGATATTAGCTGTGCCAATATAATTCTTAATGCCTGAAGACTTTGCATGGCTGCAGTTGAATTAGAAGGTCCTGTTCCTTCCCTGTACCTGTGTCTGAGACTAAACGTAGTTGCTGCTCAGTAGCTGGGCCTCCTGCGGAGGATCTTGACATCAAAGAGACAAACTAGCTAAGTCATAATTAGCCCCAAGCTTGTTTGGTGTAAATTGTAAACAATATATCAAGTTGACTAATTGTAATGAATGTAAGTAGCAGACACTGAACCTCGGGGATTGGCGCGCCGTGTCGCCACATTAGCTGGCAGTGCGGCATCGGAGAGGGGAGCGGAGCGCGGTCGGTGCGCCGGGGATCCCGGCCCTTGAACCCGGCACTGTGCAGGGACATCCATCCATCAGTGTCAGCCACGGGCAGGATCAGGTGCCCCGGCTTCTCCGGGTGCGCGCACGCAGAGCCGCTCGGCCGCGGGATTTCTCACATTAATCTCTGCGGTTTGGGACGCTCCTTCAGAGGTAAAAAGGTTGAAAGCCACCAGAAGGATTGTCAGGAAAGTCATGGGCTCTGTGCTCACCATTTTTGGTGATGCAAGCTGTCTTTTGAAACACATAACTTTATTAAGGAAAAAATGGAGCTCCTTTCCTATTCTGTTTCAAAATGTTCAACACCTAAATACTGAAGCAGCCAATCTGTGGGAGGCTCGCTAAGTATTTATTATTTGCTGTCATTGTACAAAAGCACTAAGCTGGACTGGAAAGTCTCAATGCACTTTAACAAGAAACAAAACTCCTTGGACTAGTAATTTTGCCTGACTGACACAGATTCCCTGTACCCCTCATCACCCCTGCTTTCCAAAGCTGCGAGTTCAAAGGCTGTGATGGGCAGAGTATGAGAAATACCACCCTGTTTGTTTATGTGTGTCTGCTTTATCACACTGTCAGCACAATATAGGAATAGAACAAGGATTCCTAATTTTTAGTAGCTCACAGGAATGTAGGAAAAACCACAAATATTTTTGGTAATGTGTAGTGACATAAAGGAAGAAAAATGAAAGTCCTTGCAATCAGCAAGCTAGTGGAGGATAAGAAAAAAAATTCCTTATGGGTTTTGGTGAGTCCTTTGTGAGTTTTTAAGAGTCCACCTTTTTTAGAAATCTATTTTTCTCTATTTATCCTCACCAAAAAAAAAAATTCTCCTGCTCCTCAGTGAAATTTACACTACTAAGTATATTAGGAATGAAAAAAGGAAAATATTTTTGGCAACAAGGAGTGTATGAACATTTGATGCTAAATTATGGTGTGTGGAAGCAATTTCAGAAAACTGCAAAAAATGCTTCATAATTCAAATGAAATACACACTGGGGCATAAAATGTCTGTTCAAAAGAATTAAGGAAGGGTTCTGTCATCACTCAGTCACAGCTCTGCCCTCTTCATTGGAAAGTGCAAACATCATTTCTGGCTTCCAGGAGCAGTGGGAATAGCTTTTTCTGCCATCCATGCAGGCACCAATCCTGAACAGGTCATCTTAAAATGCAATTTTAAGCAGACTTTCTCCCAAGGCCAGAAAAAGCACCCATGGAATACTTTCTTAGTCTCAAAGGAAAAAATAGAGATGCTGTGTTCAGGCTCAAAAGGAGCCATCATGAAAAGGAAAGATTTTTTTTCCCCCTTCTCTTTAAAGTACATTTAGTGCAAGGTCAAGGAACTTGGTGGTTGCAGCCAGCTGCCTGGGGAAGAGTACATGTGAGAGTCTTAATTTGCCAGTGGTTACTGTCTTGAAGGACAGCGGTGTTTGTATTTGGCAAGATGGGTTTTATAAATTACTTGTTGTGTTTGTAACATCTGTTCAAACTGCATAAAGCAGAATTTCTGCTTCAAACTGTATTAAATTATCCTTAGCATGTACTAACCCTTCTAACCACTCTACATTGTAAATACCTCTCCCCTTTGACCTTTCATTAATCTGATGGCGTTATCTATTCATAACTCATTCAGGTATTCCTGGATTTCTCGTGGATTCTTTTTATTCAAACACTGCAGCTAAAAGTTCCTCATATCACAGTGGCAAGCTTAGGGCTTTGGTACTTGATGAGATAGAGGAAGCTGCACCTCCCATAAGCTCTGGAATGACTGGCTTGGGAAGTGAGCAGAGTTTGCAAGCCAGCTTGCAAACACCAGGAAAACAAAACAGAATCAGTGTGTCTCCAAGTGATACTGTCTCTGTCCCTCAGTCTGTGAAATAAAAAACAGTTTCTCCCAACTGAGGCTCACTGTCCCCTGGAATCTGAAACCCAACTGTGCCAACTTGGCTGGTTTGTTTTAGAGCAATGGGAAGAACAGTGAGTCTTTGTCATAATGACAAAGGTAGAATATTTGCTTGTCACCAAATCCTGCTCAAGAAGAGAGCTCCACAGACGTCACGCTGTACGTTTCAGTTTGTGACAACAATAACATCCCAGCCCCAGGAGAGCTATTCCCCAGTTGAAAGGGATAGATGACATTAAAAAGGGACACACCTAGCACCAGGTCAGGAGTGTTGTTAGCTCAGAAGGACATCCCTGGCATCAGATATGTAGCTCGTACTCCAGGCTTAACATGGCTCTGACACTCAATAATATATATATTATACTGATTTGCAGGAACATGTTTTAGAATTACCTACACCTAGCTTTGCTGTGCCACAGGATGATAACTAACCTTATCACCCCTGTGCTGAGCTGCTGAATGATCAGCTGGGCTCTGCTGGGCACACACAAGTTGGTGCCCTTTGGAATCAGCGTTTAATACCTGTGATACAGAAGCTGCTGTTTGACAACAGGGCGTGCTGCCCTGAGGCGAGCCCCTGCAAGAGATGAGTAAAGCAATTAAGAAGATTGTTATTACAAAGGGCCGTATCAGCTTACCCTTTTTATTATATTGCTCCCCCCAGGAGAGCTATCACAGGGATCCAGAAAATGGAGCAATAAAAAGCCACACCTTCATTAAGCCCACATAGCCTCACTTTGTAACAGCATCTTTTCCAGTTAGTACATAACTAGTACCTTTACTTACCCCAGAAAGGGAGGCAGGTAGTTTCCCTATGGCCAGTGCAGAAAGCTGAAGGAAGAACTTTTCATTTTGGCCAACTGCTACCTTAATCATACCCAGAAAAAATTTCATTATAGAGTTTGCATCTAAAATAAAGTAAGAGAGCTGGGACATGGGTATTTGTATGTTTTTTGCAACAGGTTTGGAGGAACTAGCATTTGAAGCAAAAAAGTGTTAATTTGTGGCCCATTAACCACACAATCTGAAATCTGTATTATACATAACATGATTTTATCCTGTGGCACAGCTGCAGTCCTTTGGCTCTTGTTAATCTGTCTGGATTGCTCTTCCTGGTTTTTTGGGTTTTTTATCATCCATTGGTAATGTTATTTAGGGACACAGCTCTTCTACCAAATCATGAGATAATCAGTCTTCCTTCTGGTTTAAATGGCTTTACTGATGATGTGACTGTTTTAAATTCTGTTACAGTCCTTTGGAAGTGGTCACTCTGGGTACCTCTCATTTGCTTTTACCTCTTGGGGGCTCACATTTGCCAGTTTCAGTACTTACTTCAGTATTTTAGATAAAACATTTTGATCCTCTCTTGTGAAAATGCAGGGAGTGAAGTTGTTATACTGGGACTGAATACTTATGCAGACATGCACAGATTCTGGAGTTTAAATATATGTACACTTATGTTCGTTTTAGTCTCAGACCCACACAAGAATTTGAAGTTAAAAGCTATGATGATAAAACAACGAGTGAAGCAATTCTAAGAGTCAACTGAAGATAACCATGTGCACTATTTCTTATAATCACAGGAAATAGAATGTGCATCAAACGTAAGTTTAGGCATCATGCTATAGCAGAATGGATCCCATTTTCCATATATATATTTCCATATTATAAAGTAGTTTAAACATTTTCACAGATTTATTCTTTAAACATCCCTTAAAACCTGTATTTTCTCGGGAAATACATGTGTAGATTCCTGTAGTAGGATCTAACTGTGGAACCAGAAAGAAGAGGCAGGATGGCAGCATCGTTTCCCTACATGCACAAAAGAACTTGTTGACAATTTTTGCATTAATGCTAAGATCCTAACTTGGCTTTCAAGAGGAGGTGGGAAGAATAAAAACTTCCTGACATTTCTCTCTTGGTCCACTACTAATTTTTAGAAAAACCTGATTATGGTAGCTTTCTTGCTTCCTATTATTAATTGCTATATGATTCTCAGACAAAATTCAAACTGAAATGCCAATATTTGAATTTTTGCCTCTGTGTTGAGCACAATCTTTTGTCACAACCTGCTTTTCTGCTTTCTCCTACAGTAATTTTGTTCTTTTTGTGGTTGGCTGTTTGCCTGGTCTTGGTGTTATATCCTTCAATTTAAAATGACAACTAAGCCTATCAGTGTGTATTATCTTCAGTAGACATTACTGCAGGGAAAAAAGCTTTTTATGACAAATTTATTCTCAGATATATAGTTGTGACAACTGGGTGGCAATCAGTGCAGGTAAGAGTGGTGCTTTGGCCATGAGTGACATGATCTGTCCAGGAAAGAGAGAATACTGTTTTTCTGATGAAATATTCTCATGGTTATGCTATTTCCTCTTAGCACCCCTGTGGTGTGAGGTGGTGCTGACACCTTGCTGGCTGTTGGTGAACCCTTTTGTTGTCATCACTCTTGTTCTTCTCAACCTCTGTGATATCTGCTCCTAAAGCAATTTCTGCAGTTTCACTGGGGAAACAATTGTTTATCATTTGGGTTCATCTAAAACATACAGACTAGGAGGAGTTATCACATTTAGGTGTCACAGTTTGTAGATTTGCTATGTGATTGGGTAAAAAAAAATCTTTTGTTAGTAGTAATTTACTTTGAACCCACCTTTTACTTATTCCAGAGAAAAATGCTAATAGAAATATTTATTTAAGCAATAGTGACTAGCTGTTATATTTTCAATTGTTCATAAAATACACAGATGAAGGAAAACACAATAACTCCTTGGATTGAGATTAAATGTGAAATGACTCTTTTTTCCCCAGGTCTCAGGTCAGAAAACTGAGCTGACTCCCCTTACACTCCACAGGCTCTCAGTGAAACCCTGGTGCAGAACAGAGGTTGGAAGCTTGTGGCCAGTTTATGAGGCATAAAAATTTTAAACTGACTAGCTCAGCCCTTTATTTGCTGTCCTGTTTCATGTGCTACCTACTACTCAGGTGTAGCTATGATATTATGAAAAATCCTTTGCTGGGATTTTTCCCCTCCTGAGAAGCTGAGGAGCCTCAGGAGAGAAATGTAAACAATTACTATCTGCTGCTGTGGAATGCAACAGGTGCATCCATGATTGGTCCATGTGGATTGTTTTCCATCGATGACCAATCCAGCCACCTGTGCCAAGGCTGTGAGGAGTCACAAGATTTTTGTTATGCATTTTATTCTATTCTTGTTCTTTGTAGCCTTCTGATCTCTCTGTTCTCTCTGTTCTTTTAGTATAGTTTTAATGTAGCATTTTAGTATAATATATAACATAATAAATCAACCTTCTGAAATAGAGTCAAGCCTTGCATCTCCACACACAGAGAGTTCGTCACCACAGTCAGGTATTTGCTACTGCTGTGCAAGAGAAGAGAAAGATCTGGCACTCCTTTAAGTAGATTAAATTTGGTTGTCACTGTTTTGGAGATATAAAAGTTATTTTGCCAAAGTAGATGTCATTTCTTCTACTTGGCTGTACAGTTAACAGTCTGACACAGCAAGGGGTAAAATTTGGTTTTCATCACTTGCTTTGTATTGCTTCATATCTTACCATGTAGCTCATTATTAGGCCTTAATTATAGCAGATGTCACTTTCTGGTGTCAGCAGGCTTGGGGTGATTATTCTCCTAAGCCTTTTTTCTGTCATTATCGTATCCGTGATACAACCTGTAAAGCAAAGCTTTTGAAGCAGCAGTGAGAGAGGTAAGTTGGTTTTGGTGAGGGGAGGTTGAAGGAAAATCATAAGTAAAACAAAAAAATAGAACTGGATTGCTAGTCCTATGGATATTTTAAAACATACATCAGAGTCTGAATCAGTGTTCATACAACAGGACCAAGCACACGATTAAAATGTAGATGAATCTCAACCCAAAGTCTGTACACAGGGCTGGGCAATCATCACCAAGAGAATCTGGGTAATGAGCAAAGAGGAACAGAGAATTCATGCAAGCTGAATTCATTCCTCTCTTCATCCTTGAAGGTACTCAGAAGTCTTGGGCAGGTTTTCCTTCTTTATGTGGCATCTCCTGGATGGAAGCATGTGCTCTGCAGCACACATCCATGGAAAGCCCAAGATGTCTGACCTTCACGTGTGTGTTAAACTGGGGAAAAACTGGAGCTGCTGCACACATGCTGTGTCATCAGCCTGTGCAAGTGTAAAAGCCACTGGTGTGAAATTTGCATTCAGAGCAAGTGGGGCAGCCTGTAAAGACCTAGACAAAGGGCCAGAGTCCCTGCATCCCACCTGGAGCAAATCTCCAAGTGGAGAAAGCAAGTGTGTCTGGGAAACACAGGCAGTCCTGCTCTTGCTACTGTTTGGGCAAGAATTTCTGTAATCCCATAGTGACAGGCTGTGCCTGAAGAGACACTGTTTTTTCAACTAAAATTAAATGTCCAGCTCTACTGTTAGATTGTACCTGGTGTGCTGCAGCTTCAGGGACTGAGGCTGATCATACTGATGGCCTGGATCAAATTATGGAGCTTAATTTTTTAGCTGGGATGTGGACTACACTGGCTCAAATAAGCTTTTTTGGATTTTTCCCCCTATACAGAATGGATTTTATGATGTAAAACTAAAAGTGTGTAGTGCTTGCTACATGCTTAATAGAGCTCTAACTCTTTAATGTTAAATTACCTAAACCAAATAACATAAAGCTGGGTGCTTGGTCTGTCCTGGGCAAAGCAAAGAAAGGGCAAGAGAGATTATTTTATTTTTCTTTCACATGAGCAAATCGTAATTATGAGAAGCATTCAGGCAGCAGGATCATGAGTAGCATATATGACTCTATAACAACCTAGAAAAATAAATAAAGCTGGCTGACATCCTGTTTCCTTTATGATGTACTGTATCATAGGAGAGGGTGGCATTTTTTTAGTTTCCATTCCAATCATTTAATGAGATACAGTTTGTAAGAATGTGGTGTGCAGAGGAAATCACCTCTTATAAAGGGGTTGGGGTTTTTTTCTTTTTTTTTTTTTTTTGGTTTGCATGTGGAAATTATGAAATGTGTTCACTCACTTACCAGTATTCCTTTATGGGTATGTGTATGAGAGAAGGCAGACCTTACTAGGGTTGCTTTCAAATTTGTGGCTCTGATGCTCTGAAAAAGTATTAGAAAGGCTTTGGTTTATGATGCTGGACAGAGATAAGCACCATTAATGTACAAGAAAAGTAAGAGAAAATATTAAATCATCACAAATCTGGTAATTTTCTGATCACAGGGACTCTCCAAAGAAATATAAATTAGGGAAAGATTTTCTGTCAAATGTGCTTAACTGTACAGGCACCAGATTTCCTGTAGCACATTTACCTGCTGCAAAGCTTTTAACTTCAAATTACCAGCAAAAAATACCCTTCTTTACTTTTTCTTTCACAATTAAAAATTTTAAAAAGCAAATGTTTTTCAAAGTCTGTGTTTTAAAATATCTGCTTCAAATCAATAATCAAAAGTATTTAGTCAGTTTCAACTTTTTCACTACTGGCTTTTACCGCAGATTAAGGAAAGTTCCTGCACTATTAAATATTAATTAATAAAACTCACATTTTCACAGCTTTGCCAACAAAACACAAAAAGAATGACTGAATTTTGCAAAATGAGAATTCAAAGAATTTATGCGTTTAACTACTGTAGCTTGATTCTGAGCTCTCTTTGCTAAATATATGTTAGGTCATGTTTCCCAAATGTATTCAGCCATGTGATATGTAGTACCAGCTCATTCATATCAGATGAAGTGTGACTGGAAATAAAGCTGGATCTTTTTAAGAAGACACAGTCCTTTGCTCCATATTTCCAAACCAAAACAGCCAAGTTCATTGTATTTTTGCTACATTTCATTACTGCTCTTCTTCCTTCTAAGTGAAGACTAATGTAAAGACAATCACTAAAGAAGCAGCAATCATAATACCCTATACTAACTAAATTCAGACTTATGGCTACCCACAGGAGAAATACATGACAGATCCATTGTTCTGTATTAGCAGGATATTGTCCCAGTATATGAACACATGCAAACTTTGAAGGCTTTGAATATTTAAGGCAAGACACTAGTGGCTCATCCCAGTGGGAACCACAGAAAAGGGGAACCTGATTAAATTTAATGTCATTGTCACTTTTTTTTCCATTGCTAAGAATTATATAGGTAGCCATAGCTACCACACTGTTCAGACACCATGACCACAATATTCTCCCTCAGAGGTTGGCGTCAAGGGCTGAATTATTCACTCCAAGAATGTGATTCATTGCTAGATGTGATTCTCTGCGATTAAAAGATTTGTCAGTACATAAAATACATGTACATATTCTAGCAGCCTACTTTAAAAATCGCTGTTATGCCCTTGCTAACCTCAAAAGACACCAATTTTTATTGGTGTAACTTAAGTGTGGAGTACATCTGCCCTATTGAGAAAGCTCTGAAGTAACTGAGAAGCTTTTTACTGTTTACTGTACAACAAATTATGAAGTCGAAAACTAAGGCAGGAATATGTAAGAGGTTACTTACAGACACTGCAATTAAAATGAGGATGTTTTAAAGCCAGTTTCTTAGAAATGTTTGCCTGCTTGAACTGTCCCCTTATCTATTGTTTATTCTGTCAGATGAAGCCTCAAATAAATGTTTTGCTTAACTGTGGAAAGCACATAACTCTGTTTCTCCACTGCCATTTCTGTTGCTAAACTCCCAACTTCCCCGGACTTGCTTCACAGTGCTATTCCTAAGTTGGATAGACTAATTAGACTCATTTCCATCCCAAATAACTTCTGTGAGCATGCCTCATTTACCACTCACTGAGCTACATGAATAAAGAAATGTCTCTATCTGCGAGGATCTGCCCAGTGTAAAATGGCTGGTTCCTCTAACGTGGGTAGGGAATAACATTTTCTCCTGTATGTGATACAAGCAGCCCTTTTCACCATTTTTCCTTTATGCTCACAAGTTCTAAAATAAATGCCCAGCTCATGGTGCTGACAAGGTTTAACACCACAGCAATCCTTCCACATACATCGATTGTTCTGACTGAAACCCGAAGTTTTGGGGAGTTTAGGGATGCAACAGTGCTGAGCATGAGAAAGACAGGACCATTAACATTTATGCAACTTGATCTCAATAGGGAAGCTGATGACAGGCAAAGTGGCAGAGTGCCCTATTCTGCTCCTCTAATTGTTTCCAGCAAGTAGAGTAGGGCAGGGTTATCAGGAGGAGCTGGTAGGTGAGCAGAGAACTGCTTCACTCCGTGGTTTTCTCAAAACCCCAGGTCTCTGCTCGGAGTCTGTAGGAGCTGCACAGGATGCTTACTGCAGATTCTGCCACACAGCTACACAGGGCCCACAGAGACAAAATCTGAGAGCAGAAAGAATAAACATGGATACTGAATCTTATAAACCAGTCTGTTTGCCAAAGTTGATTTCAATGAATGAATCAAAAAGTTTCTTTTTTTTTTTTTTTTTTTTTTTTTTTTTTTTTTTTTTTTTTTTTTTTTTGTTTCTAATGAAACTGTGTAAGTTGTAGAGAGGCAAGTATGCCATGCATTTATTATCATTGTCCATCATGATTTTTTAAAGTTAATTGGTCTGTTATGTTTTCCAGAAGGAGTTCATATCCATTATCCTATTTTGGATTCAAGAAAGGGATTTCTGAATAATATAGCTAGTCATTTTTGAGTAGTAAATATTCTAAGTTAACAATAGGTAATTTAACTAATGTAGCTTCTAACTCGCCAGAGGTCTTACTTAATTAGGTATTCTCTTCTGCAATCAACTCTTTGAAACTGAGGTGCTTACTCACAGCAGATTACTGATCTGAACTAAGACATCAGCAACTCTGTGGCCAGCAGGGCTAGAGAAGGAATCATCCCCCACTGCTGAGGCTGCACCTCAGATCCTGTGTTCAGTTCTGGGCCCCTCACTACAAGAAAGTGCTGGAGTGTGTCCAGAGAAGGGCAATGGAGCTGGGGAAGGGTCTGGAGCACAAGTCCTGTGAGGAGTGGCTGAGGGAGCTGGGGGTGTTCAGCCTGGAGAAAAGGATGCTCAGGGAGACCTCATCACTCCAAAACTGCCTGAGAGGAGGGTGGGGCTAGGTGTGGATTAGTCTCTTGTCCCAAGGAACAAGCAGTAGGATGAGAGGAAATGGCCTCAAGTTGTACCAGGGGAGGTTTAGATTGGATATTAGGGGGAAAAACAAACAAAAAAAAACCCCAAAAACAAACCAGAAAGAGCTGTGAAGAATAGGAATAGGTTACCTACATAATAGAAAGTGTTGGAGCTATTTAAAAGCCATGTAGATATGTGGCACCTGTGGGCATGGTTTAGCGGTGGATATGGCAGTGCTGGGTTAATGGTTGGACTCAACAGCCTTAGAAGTCTTTTCCAACGTAAATGACTCTGTGATTCTAAAGATGAATTAGAATTTACTAAGACCATTCCATTTAGTAAGACCACAAGCACCACACAACTTTGGTGTCTTCAGAAACTGGAACCAGTGGGGCTTCCAATAGCCCTGCCATTTTTTTAGAGGTAACCCAAATCCCAACAGAAAACCCTGGATTTGTGCCAGCATGTGGGGGCAGCACTGCCAAGAGCTGTTGACCTCCTGGAGGAGTGTGCAGTCCTACTGCTGCTCTGGCTGGTCCATCATGAATAATGGAGCGTGCCCTGCCCCAGGTACTGATGGAGGGCTACAGGCCCACCACCCCCTCTCCCCCCATACAGAGGGATGCTTGCACTCTGCAAGCCTCCCTCAACTACAGAAGCAAGATAATCAGAAAGCAAATATTGCCCCATTGTAGTTTTAAGTCAATATTTTGAGCTGCTGCCTGGCCTATTTGATGACAGCCAGAGGTTGGAGGTCACCTACCTGTTGAAGATGGCAGCAGGAGCACAGGAGGCAGCCAGCATTCTTCCTTGCCGCTGTTCAGCTAGGTTTGTTTGCAGATTGAGTATGTCAATCACAGAACTCATGCCATTCTCTTCACTGGGAGCTTTCTGCTTGTGCAAAAAGGAGGGACTCAGAAAACGCCCAATTCTTCTTAGTGACAACTCCTATTTTTAGTCCTTCTGGGAAGCCTTTTGCCTCTCTTGAAAATTTGTGAGGAATAACAGTGCTAAAACCGGAGGCAGCCTGAACGGGATCAGGATTTGGTGCTTAAAGCTTCTGCGCTGGAGAGAAGGGGACCTCGGAGGCCATGGGGATAAAGCGTGCGGAAAGCCGGAGCCAGCGCTCTGCTCCGCAAAGGAAGCCTGGCATCTAGTGGACACTGGCTGTTGCATCACTTCTGCCTTTTTGGTTACTTGGGCTGAAGGCTACCTATACACCACCCAAAAACTCGTTCCGACCCAAAGTTCGTGTGCCTGACCACAAGCCGTAGTCAGCTTCTGTCCTAATTGCGGTTAAAAATTCACGGCTACTCTTAAATCTGGCCAGCTGCCACTTAAAAAGTCGAGCTGTATTATGAACAGCTCCTTCATGGAACTTGCTTTTGTGATATATATCCTACTTTCTGTGGGTTTTTCTGCCACAATGAATGTAAACGTGTGAAAAAAACAATATTAGAAGACATGTGAGGCAATCATGCTACCTGCTCAGAAGGAGAAATGCAAGATACAATATCCATAAAAGTAACTACATGAAGGACTTGCATTATCATTTAATCTTAAATATATTTTTATTGTATTGTTCCAACAACACGCAGCCCCCCTAAACTTCTTTCCTTACATTCTGAAGGTAATTTGAATACACATTACTCTCCTTGAGTACCAAGTCAACATTAAAATGCATTATCTTTCTTTTTTTTCACTTTTCTGTTCTTATTCAGAGTTTATACTAGGCCAAGGGATGGGTATGTGTCATCCTGTGTCACCATGCTTTGAACAAATTTGTTCCTTTCTCTTAGTGCAGTATTTTTCTGTACTTATGCTAAGTTCTGTCCTACTATGCAATCAGCCCTATTAGAAATAGTAGAATTAGCTTTAAAATAAGATAGCATGCAACATCAACCTAAGGAGAGAACACAATCCATATAGCAACTATTTGACATTTGTTAATTGAAATTGTATTACATTATGGTGTTCACAGTATTTTAGAAAAAAAACTTAAAATTAATCATTTCCTCATAAATAATTCAGCTAGACAATTGATGGACCCAAATCTCTGAAAAAGCCTTAGTAAGCAAAAAAAGTTGCATCTTCAAAGTCGATTTGAGCACTTTATAAATGTCGGTGGCAGCCCTCTCCCCCTGGTGGCCAGGAGAATGAGCTTGCTTTGGTTTCTAAATCAGGAACATTCCCGTTACTGCTCTCCCTCCTTACGAGCCTGAGGAGGAGATTTCTGCTCAAAATAAAAATCGGTAGTGGGCCATCATTTAGCACACAAGTCATTCCTTGCTATTGATAGAAGTGGCGAGAGAATTCTTCAGAATGGTACTCAAGACGTCAGTGGAGCAGTAATTGAGCTTGTGACATGCAGACGATGGAGCTCTAGCAAAAAAGTCTGTCAAAATTAGATTGTTTAACCAAACAGTCCCAGAAAAGAGAGAGGTCTAAGAATATGTATTTTATTATTCTTGGTCTTTTTAAAGGAGAGAATGTAGTTTAAAATCGTTTGTTTCTAAAGCTCAGGCAGTAGTGGCAAAAATGTTAATGACTTCATGAGTATTTGAAAACTGAGCTGTCAGCATCCCAGAAAGTTAGAAAATAAGGCAACACAATACTTGCTAGGGAATACGTAGTAAATAGCTCATGTTATGCAGGCAATATATATTGTGTTTATTTGTGCTTAATGTGCCATGCCAATTAAGAGGCACATTTGTTTCTATCCCAAAAGGTTTATTCTGTTTTAATTGAAAATGTTAACAATGCCTTAAAATATGAAGCAAGTCTTCAGAGACCCTTATTAACCGTTACCCTTGCCCTGCCCTTCAAAAAGAAGCAAATATAATCAGTCAGAATTTGAAAAAACTCAAGAGATTAATTTTGTGTGATGCCAAGCTCCTCTTGTGCGGTCTCTCACAGTGAAATAAGGGACCTTTAAAAATATTTTGTATGGGAACAAACCAGGGAAAACATGGTATTTATATGGGGTCTTTTCCATTGGTTGATAACTGCTTTATGGACTGCTTATCAGCTGGATTTCCCTACTTCTGAGGCTGGAGATGGACTGGCTGGGCGAGCTCTGTGTTCTGGTCTTGGCTTTGCTGGGATTGCAGGAGGAGAAGGAAAGTTGCCCATTTCCATGCTGACCATGGTTGTCTGTCTGTCTTTTTGATGTTCATCACCAAGTGTGGTTGGCAGCAGGATAAGAGAACCCCTGCCAGCCCCAGCCCTTGGCAGACCAGTGGATCCCTGAGCCCAGCTACAGCTGCAGTCACTGCCAGAGGCTGGAAAGTCTGTCCATGCAGCCATGGCCTGCTTGCCTTTTGTCCCTGAGCTACAGAGGGGCAGAGACCACGGGGGCAGAAGCAGCACCTAGGTAGAGGCAGTAGCAACTATCTCTAAAACATGTAGGTTGGTTCATTCTAGCTTGAGATCCAGTCCTTCATTCAGCATTTGCCTCTTCCCTCTTTTTGTTCTTATGTTAAAAGAAGGAGTTGGGAATTTTGGGGGGGGGGGGGGGGGTAATTACATCCCTGATAGTCTCATAAAAACCCATACTGTAAATAGACTCAAACACTATTTTTTCTCATTTGGCATACATAAATATTGACCAAAGAAAACTGTTATGTATTAAAATCTACTGCATGGGCTTGTTCATGTGATATTTCTGTTTCATACAGCAAAAATTAATTAAAAGGGTTAACTAAGGAAAGCTTCCATGAGGACTGCATGACTTTCTGAGCTGTCCCAAGTTGTTCCTGTTAAAACTGGGTGCAAGAAGACAGATTAGGGAGCTGGGGAAAGCAGAGTAAGGAAACAGAGAAAGAGAAATAATGATTTTTAAAATGTAGTTGGAAGAGGCAGCAGGAGATCATCCAGTTCTTTCTCTGCCTGAAGGCAGGATCAACTATAACTATGTCAGCCTTGAAAAACGTTTGCCTAACTTGTTCTTGAGCGTTTCTAATGATGACGAATTCACAATCTGACCAGATGTTATACTGCAGTGTTTAATTATGTCTATGGTTTGAAAGAATTTCTTAAGCCTAATGCCATCTCTACATGTTCTGTTTCTCATGAAAATAGGGGACAGATGTTTGTCTACCTCTTGCAGTGTTTCTATGTGCACTTGCAGACATGTTTCCTTGGTATTCTCTGCTTTATATTCAGCACATCTTATTTATTAAACTTTTCCTTAAAGGCCATGATCTCAAGAAATGAGAATAAATAGAGGTTGTTTCTGAACTATCTCCAATTCAGCCACAATAAAACAAGCTGTACATCCCAAACTGGACACAATGCTCTTGTCTTACTGTGCACTGAGCATAACAGTCCTGCTCAAAGAAAACAGCAGTCTTGGGGGATGTACATTTTTGGTACAACCAAACATGGCATTTCCATTTTTCATAGTGGTGTGACCTGTTATCATACCCAGTTCTGCTTCTCCAGAAGAATGGTTATGTAGGCTATTTTTTTCCCTCATCTGTTTTATCTGTATTTATGCCACTCTTTATTGTTTTCCTTTTTGATCCTGTATGGAACAGTGATTCTTTTGCTGCTGAGTAACGCATAATTATTTTCTAACAATTTCTTTAATTTGCAAGATCACTTTGAATTTTAATCTTACTTTCAGCGAAGGACTTCCAGCATGCTTACAGTCCTGTCTCAGTTTGGTGTCATACACAGTTTGCATCCTGTGATCTGTATTGCAAATACAAGAATTGGACAAAAGCCATAGGAACATGCCCCCATTAGATAAATTCTTCTATACTGACCAGTCACTATTGGGCCATTAATCAGTGTTGGAGTTTGACATGGATTGTGTTTGTATGGCTAATGGGAATGCCATAGGATACCCAAAGTCATGGATCTGTCATAATGACACATTGCCAAAAGCCTTACTATAGTCACCACAGATAACACTTGCTGTTTTCTCCATATTCGTGAGCCTTCCTGCTCTGCTTCAAAACAATTTTGACATTGCACATTTTCAAAAATCCATGCTGGTTGTTGCTCTCTAGGTGTGTGTGTGGGGCAAGGGTGTGGATGTGCATTAAGTGATTACAGCTTCTTGGCATTTTATTCGCATAATAGGTCTCTCTCATGAAAAGTGTTTCAAGCTTGGTTGTGTCACAGCCCTGAAAATTATCTTTCACTTTAGAATAAATATAAAATCTCACTACAGAGATGGGACAGGAAATTGTCATCCTTTCCCCAAATGTGTGAAGATTTTACTGTGTGCAAATAATTAAATAGAGCCTAGTAACAGTAATCCTTTCTTGCAAAGTTTATAATAATATGACAGTGTTGACTTAAATCGCAGTTAAAAAATGTCATGTAAATCCCAATTTACCTGTGTGACCTTTCTAAGTCCCAAAGCTTTAAAGATAGCTTCTTAATGAGATTTTCAAGTTTGGAAATGAGAAGTTAAAAATATTTCTCTAATATCAAGATATATTTTTAGGAATAGGCTTATTTTCCTTGGATGCACAATAAAATGAAACAAAGTGTGTTTGTTCCAATTACAGAAAGAGACATGAAGGAAGGAACTCTGATCCTAGGAGTGGAAGTGTACTTGTACTCAATCTTTTTCTGTGTTCATTTACAAAAACCTTTACTCCAGCTTTTAAATATCAAGATTTGAAGTAACAAATTATAGTCGTTTATAAAGAAACCCAAAGAAAGTATAAAAGCAGCTCAAAGGAGGATTTGAGTTTTTCTTCTTAAAAAAACCCAAAACTGCTCTATGTATTTTAGGATCAGATTATTTTTTTTAACCAATGCAGGCACGGATTCTTTTAGCACTCCATTTGCAGTAAAATGAGGGTATATAATTTAAAAGCATGAATTAAACAGAAAGCAGTATAAAATAACACATAAATGCATGCCGTGAAAGAGTGTATATGCCTTGCTCCAGTTCCTTTGAGATTCAGAACTGTACATGATAAAACTCTGCTACTGTTTATGCACTAATTACATGCTAGTGAACAAATTTTATTTTCTTAAGGCCAAATTCTGTTATTGAAAGATACTCTTTCAGAAGTCCAGTTCAGCCCTTCTCTCTTTCAAAAGTAACTGGGGAAAATAGCTGGATCAGGTTTTATAAATACAATTTTAAAAAAACCAACAAAACAAACATAACCCTGTAAATATGTATTTGCTCCTGTGTATTTATTTCTGCAAGCCCCATGACATTGTTTTGGTGAATTATAGGAACAGTTATATGAATGCTGAGCCAAAGAACATCAGTTTTCTGTTCATTTTTACTCTGTCAGTTTCTGTACTATGCAACGTCAAAAATGCAACAGTATAGAAGAGTTAGAGCAGTGTAGCCTGATAGAAGTAAGCCAAAAAGTAAGTATGGAAGCACACACTGGAAATGTATTAGTTTCAATTGCTCCAGGAGAACTAAAGTACCTTTTGGCCTGCACTTTTGAGGTTATCCTTCTCTCAAAATGGTTCCTTGAGGCAAAAAAAGCGATTTGTCTGTGATTTGCAAACAATATGGGAGGTCTCAGCTGCAGATGACAAGCCAAAATCCTTGATAATGATGCATGTTCACACAGTTCTGCAGCTTCTTTTTGTTCCAAAGGTCATATATTCAGCATGTCAGGCAAAACTGATTCTGATGAAGCTGCATTTTTTCAAGTGTTTTTAACTCTTTATGTACTAAATAAACAGCCCCTACTCCTTTCCTTTCTAGAATAATCTTCTGACTCAATACAGATTCAAAGTGCTTAGGATATGTAGGATACCATTAAATCAGGGGATGTTGAGGAATGACAAATTGGACAGCCGATGATGATCCACATGTTATTATGAATGGATTAAAGGATCTAAAGATAGCCTGCAAGCCTGTGGTGAACTCTGCATGGGTGATGTGCTGGGGGAGCTGAATGAAATGGGAAACTCCAAGATTGTTCCAATGAAACTGGAGTTCCAGCCTTAGACAGATTTATCCACAATTCAGCAGGTGCTTGTAAGTAATATTCACCTGAAAGTTAAAACAAAAAACCCAGCAGAAGTATTATGGATGCATGGTTTCTGACAAGTCACAGCCTTTTAAGAGCTAGCCAGGCCTTTGATTATGGTCAGCTTGATTTCTGAGAGAGCATTTGCCCAAATGAATGAAATGGGTAGCAAGCACAATGTCTGAAATTCTACACTCAAGTTTTTATCTCTCTTGTTTCTTAATCAAATATATATAAACTCAAAAAAAGAGCAACTAACTACTTGAGAGAAATAGAGAAAAAGAAACTAAAATGTGTTTACTTTTTAACAAGTGAAAAAAAATATATACATATATATGCGCACACACACACACACATATATATATATATATATATACACACATATACATATATCTGTAAAATAACCTCAGGTGAAAAACAAAAAGTAGAAATGGTCTGCAATGGTAGTAGATTAGTAGAATGGTTCATGTTCCTAGAAAACATGAACCACAACAGACAGTTTTAAAGTATCTTCATTCACACAAAAAATGATACTTACATAAAGCAATATCAATATAAAACCTGCTGTACTACAAAATCAGTCTTCTTCCCTTATTCTTTCCCAAAGAGTATTCTTTTGTATTGCATGCTGAGTAGAAAAAAAACCCTGTCTATGCAATGGACATTAAAAAGGAAAAAACCCTTGGCTAAGACAGTTCCCATCTGAGGCCTTACTCTGCCATCACGGTGCAGCTCACACCACAAAACAGTTTGGATATTCATTATTTAGGTATGGTGATGTTGCTACAGCAACATCATGTGTTACGTACAACTCTAGTTGCTTTTTTCGGTGGCAGCTGAATTAGTTTTAACATTTTAGTAGATTTTAAATTTTTTTTTAGGTTTCTTTATTATTATTATTCAGAATCAGGTACAAACCCACCAGCATTTGACAACTGGTCTTGTTGCTCACGATTGATAACAAAGCAGAAACTCTTTCCAGCAATCCTATACAATATTTGGGGGCAAGCCCCAACAGAGATGCTGTGAGGCTTTACCTGTCACAGACCCTGTTGGTTTTACACCACAGCACACTTCAGTGGGTTCTCATGAGGTAGCTGAGGTAGACCTTCCCTTAATACAAAGTTGATGAAGTGACAGGGCACAAAAAGGGCATGAATCTAAGGAACAATAGTGTAAACAACAGAGACTTGTCAGGAACGGCTGTAGACACATTTTGTCTTGGCTGATTATTTACTCCTGAACAACAATTTTATTGCCTTGCCAATTTCTAAAATGAATGTGAGTCTTGGTATCTCACCAGGTTTTAACTTCTATTACCAAACTCCTGAAACTGAATTTCCCTCTCCTAGGAACAAAGAAAATTCAATTTGCATCAATTTCAAAATGAGTAATTTTAAAATGACATTTTTGTTTTCTTTTGCTTCTTTCAGTGTTCAGGCCATTATTATATATCACTGATCTATAAGCCTTCATAAAGTTCTCTGAAGGCCTACATACCATCTGGTATGCTCCTCTATCACTGGCATAGCAACAAAACTGTGTCTTAAGTAAAAACAAGTCAAATGTAACAGCTCTAATGTTGCATGTAAAGCAAATCTGTATATAAATAGATTCTTTTCAAATTTCTGCTGCCATTCTTAAAAAAAATCTCACAAATCAGCATTCTAAACAATAGCAGACCGCAATCTGTCAGTTCTCCAGTAAGCATGAGCTGTCTAACCAGTGTCATTAGCACCTCAAAAAAGACATTTTTCCTGCCTTGCTTGCCAGGAATTCACAATAGCTTGTTAACAATATTAATACCTACCAATTACCCAGTCTTTCCAAGTTCAAAGCACTGTAAAAACTGAAGTAATCTGCTGCAGCATTTTCTAGGTTCATGCTAATTCCAGTAAACAAAGTACTTTTAAAACTGGCATGTTCTGGAGTGTTCTATTTAATCCCCTTAATTTTCACTGTTTTCTTATCTTGAACTTGCTTCTTCTCCCAAGTTCTGGAATTTATGGGTTTTTTCTTATTACTTTTTCACCAAGACTAATGTTCCTGACTGCCTTGTTGAGTCACAAACACAGACTGACCTGAGTGTATGCTCCCCTTTACACTTACTTTCCCCACTTTCATCTTTCTTTTCTCAACTTTTCCAGTATTACTCGTTCAGCTTTGCAGCCTCGCAGCCCATTTGTCTCTGCACACTTAACAGCATTGTTTAATTGCGTCCAAGTCAGTCAAACAACTTGGCTCAACGTCTATCACATGCACAGTGTGTCATTCTTTCCTCATGGAAAAAGTGGTCAAAGTCTTGCTGGAGTCCTTAACCTTTAGATGCTTGATGTGCTGCAATAAGTCAGTGTGAGGCAAGTACATCAGAGGAGCTAACAGCAGTACTAATGCTTTGCAGAGAAGCTCATGAGCTTTGCCATGGTTATCAAGTCCCAAGAAAGAGCCAAATTCTCTGAGCTAAAGTAAAAGTGTCCTCATGGACCATACTTTTTTCCTCCTCTAACCCACACCCAGCTTTACTTCTGATTTCCTACAAGTTTTTTTATTTCCATTTTTGGGGTAGCTTGCCTTTCAAGTGGGTGGAATTTCAAGTTGGTAGGAGACTGAACTTGTGCTGACAGGCAAAACTCTCTTCCATTTTCACACTGACCTGCTCTGAGCATGAAAGCCCTTGATCTCTTGCCTTTTTATATGTCAACAGTGTGTCTAGTCCAGGCACTCCTTCTCCAGCACAATTTAGTCCTCCTCAGAGGATAACCTCAGGGAATAACCTCAGATGATCTCTGAACTGCACTGTTCAGACACCAGCCAGTCTGCAAATCCACCTGTGTCTTGGCATCCACTTCTGGGGGCAAAATCACTCTTCTGCTCCATTTACACATTTATTTGTATTTGGGATTAACAGAAGGCAGTTTCCAACAAATTTAATCTATTATCCAAAGTGTAGATTAATATTTGATGTGAAGGCAAGACATCATCACTGAAACTTGATTTCCTCCAAATCCTTTTGCTTTTCAGGTGTTTGACTGCTGCAATTTAAAAGTCAAATAACTTTAAGGGTGAAGGAACATCCTGTGAGCCCAGAACTACAGAGCTGGCACAATGGATGGGTAAGTGGCTTCTTTTTCTGGTTTTCTGTTAGTCAGCCTAATCTCTCCAGAATGTCTTTATTAGCTGCTGCACCTGGCTTGCCAGTATAATGCTTATTCATTTCTGTCAGGCCTTGAAGTGCTTTATTTCATAGCTGGCTGGTATGTTAAAGAGATAAAGGTAGTTTCAGTACCTCTTTGCCATTTAAGGTCACCATTTCAGCTCTGGAAAGGTTCTCTGTGCAATACCAGGTAACCTCAGGTGCCTTTGCACACCCAGCTGCACATGCTCTGCAACCACACATCCACTGAAACCCAGCATGGCAGCAGGTCCTGACCCAAGACAGCAAAAGGAGGTGTTTTCCCACCTATTCTGCCAAAGGAACACAATGCTGGAAATATGTTGAGGAACCTAAGCTGAAAACTGCCCCTGGTGATGGGACACCATGTAGGTACACACAGTTTGTGGTAGTTGGGGTGGGGCTGTGGCCAGCCTCATCCCCCGTGGGTGCAGCTGTGAGCAGCAGGTGAGCAGCACTGACAGCAATGAGCCATGGAGTGCCCAGGGGCACTGACCCATCACCAAAGGGAGCAGAGGGCACACAGGGGCACTGCATGGACATGAGGGGGATAAAAGGCTGGGCTGAAGGACGACAAGAAGGGCAGATGCTTGCAGCCTTTTGCGGTGGTATGGTGTTACTCTGTATGGGTTAAAGCCTTCTGGAATTGTATGGTGATACTCTGTGTATTGTGGCCATCTCAACTGGATATCCTGCAACAGTATCATCCAGAGGGACCTGGACAAGCTTGAGAAGTGGGTCTATGGGAACTTCATGAAGTTTGGCAAGGCCAAGTGCAAGGTGCTGCACCTGGGTCAGGGCAACCCCTGGTATTAATACAGGCGGGGGATGGACAGATTGAGAGCAGCCCTGCTGAGGTGTTTTCACTATGGCAATCACTGTCCAGAAAGCCAAACATGTCCTGGGCTCATCCAAAGCAGTGTGGGCAGCAGGGGAGGGAGGGGGTTCTGTCCCTCTGCTCTGCTCTGGTGAGACCCCACCTGCAGGGCTGCACCAGCTCTGGGGTCCAGCACAGGAAGGACATGGACTGATGGATTGGGTGTTACCAAGATATCAGAGGGATGGAGCACCTCTCCTATTGAGGGAAGGCTGAGAGAGTTGGGATTGCTTGATGTGGAAGAGAACGCTTAGGGAACACCTAACTGTGGCCTTCCAGTACCTGAAGGGAGCCTGCAAGAAAGATGTAGAGAGACTTTTTACAACAGCATGTATGGACAGGGCAAGGGGGAATGGCCCCAAACTAAAAGGGACATTCTGAAGAAATTCGTTACAGTGATCCTGGTGAGGCAGTGTAGCAGGTTCCCACAGGAGCCGTGAGTACCCTATCCCTGAAGTGTTCAAGGCCAGCTTGGATGAGTTTTTCAGCCTGGTCTAGTGGAAGCTCTCCGGACTGGAAATAGGAGTCTTTAAGGACCCTTCCAACCGCAACTATTTTCGATTGCATGACCCCTTATTTTAGGGCTCCAGATCTCCTATGATGGTCTTTCCGCGGCTCTCCACCCAAACTTCAATTTGGGATTGAGGGGCGGGATGTGAACTCGCGATGATCTGGAATCACAAACGTGACTCGTAGCTGCGGTGTCTGGAGCAGGACCCCGCACACCCGCTCGGCCCCGGGGGCAGCGGCGAGAGCCGCAGAAGCGCACCGAGCCCGCCGCCAGCCCGCCGTCCCTCCCGTCCCTCAGGGCCGCGCCTCCCGCCGCCCCACAGGGGGAAGGCGCCCGCGCGCTCCGGCCCGGCCGGGCGATTGGCGGGAGCGACCGTGACGTCATCGCCGCGCGCCGGCAGCCCCGCGCGCCGCTCCTGAGGGGAGCGCGCCGTGCTCGCGCCGCCCGGGCCTCATTCCGCCCTCCCGCGCTCCTGCCCGGGGCCGGCCCGGGCCTGCCGCCGCCCCGCTGCGACACCGGTGCGTGGGGGCCCGCCGCCCTGCCCGGGACCGCCGGGAGATGGGGAGGGAGGCCGGGAGAGCGCGGGGAAGAGGGAGAGAGGGTGGGTGGGCGGATGGATGAGCAGGCAGGAGCCTCTCAGCCGCCTGGCAGCGCGTTCCTGAGGGAGCGCCGGCCGGTCGCTTGGCCAGCGTTTTCCTATCTGTGTTAGACGGGCCCTCTCCCCTTGCTGGCTTTTCCCACAGAAAGGTTGAGAGTATGAGCCTCTACAATTTGGACCGGTTCCGCTTCGAGAGGAAGGGGAAGGGCGCGGAGCAGGTGTCGCCGTGCCCGCCCGCGGCCTGCGCCGGGACACCTGGCGCTGCTGCCGCCGGCGGTGCCGCTGGAGCGGAGGAGGAGGAAGGTGCGGGTGACAGCAAGAGGCCAGGCACTCCGGCTTCGGACGTGACAGAGAGAACTGGTGAGTCAGGTGTTTTGCATGCAGCTTAAGGGCAGTGTAAGTGCTTGGTTTCTAGAAATAAAGTAATTGTTGTTTTGGTGTTTGGCATTTTGGGTTGTTTGTGTTTGCTTGTTTTACAAATGTGTTTTTTCTGTGCAAGCATTTCACAACGATTTCCACAAAAGTATCAGTGTATGTTCTAATTGAACATGTGCATTTACAGGCAAATTGTTAACCTTCTGAAATAACTTGCTTTTTTTAATTGGTTAAGTAAGTTTCAGATTAGATGTTGAGAGAGTGTTATGTTTTCCAATTTGTAAACTCTATTTACTGCTACTTATTTTATGCTAGCGTTTCAGGGTTTTCAAGGAAGAAATGGCTTTTATTTTTAATTGTCTGATAGATGCAACACTTTGTGAATAGAGTCCTTGGCTAATGCATCATGGAGCATCACAGATGGAATTGAAAAGAAAGGGAACAGTTTATTTTCACTTGGGCCTGGTTTTGTAAAGAGCTCAGAGGCCTGGTACTAATTCTCAGGAACTGACTGTGTTAATGGTTTTGTTGTAGTGTTTGTCCTCTTTTGTGGCAGAAGCTTGGTGTTTTCATGGAAATGTCAAGAACTTTGTGTTGTAGTGTGTCAGTTTCCTCTGTCTGCGACAGTAGGGATGTGCTGTTCCTGTTTGGATTTGTTCGTTAATGCTAATGACTGAAATTGCTGTTGGCTGTGTAATCACATTCACCAGTATGTTTTTCCTGTTACTGGGGGATTTGAGAAACAGACAGTATCTCCTGCTGGTTATTTGGTACTTTTCAGAGATATAACTTGTGGTACAGTTGTTGAGTTACAGGTGTTATTGGAGAGATCAGACAGACTTTGACTATGCATTTATTTTAAAAATGAAACAACAGTGTCTCTTGGTGTTGTTTAACTACATTATTTTGCACGTGACTTTCTCTTGGTGCAAGGCAGTTTTTCACAATACGTTATCTTCGTGATAACAGAGAACCATTTGTGGACAAGGAGGAGTTCCTCTTTTAAAACTGAGCCAAATCAGCATTACAGGAGATGGATATTTACTCTTCCCTAAATTTTGGTTTATTGCAGGTTGACTGTTGTCAGTTGACTGGAGTGTTTACATTAGGAAATATCAAGCAGTGTTCTGTGTTAAAATATATAAAACATGTAAGTTGCCAGTCTCTAACTGAGTAACCTGTCCACTTGCAAAGAAGGTTTTGGTGACAGGGAGAGCGCTGCAGAAGAAGCAAGCAGTTGTTAATTCTGGTTCTGCTGATGTGTCTTTGTAATGCTTGTATGGCAGAAGGGGCACTCAGAAGAAGTGTACTTTGGAACAGGTGTTCCCTTCCTGTTTGTGGTAAATCATTGTCTTGTGCTGTGGAGGAGTTACTGACTGCAGGGACCCTTCTTGAGCCGTGACTGTAGTTCTGCAGTAATGGATGGTGCTGCTTGTTTTGGGGATTTACTTTGTTTCAGTATTGTACTTCTTCCTTTAATCTGCCTGTGGACTTTGTCAGTGTAAGCATGTAGCTAGACCATAACTGCCACCAAATCTCAGTGCTTGTTTTTCAAAATGCTGGTTTCCCTTGCCTTAAATTCTGTAGGGAGACTGTGGAGAAGGGATGTAACACCAATTTAGAGGCATTAGTTTAGATACAAGGTAATAAAAAGAAAGGCGAAAGCCAGCCTAAAAGACTTGTAGTGTAAGGCTAAGTGCTTGTGAGGAAAACCAGTGGGAGATGGTGGTAGCTAACAGTGAAACAGGACAGAGTGCAGAAGCAGCCAAAACTACAGCAGGTGTCCAACTGAAATAAGCATCCATGGACACAGATGCTGGTGTAGAACTGGGGCACCAATTAACATTTAAAACTGAGATGTAATTAGTAGTGCTCTGCATATACATAATGCTTCATCTTTCACAGATACTGAGTGTTTAAAGAAGATCAGGTGGTTTAGTGACTTTTTCTCCCACTTATTTGCACATCAATGTTATGTAACCTATTTAAAGAATTAATAACCTTTTAAGAAATGAAATCACATTTTCTACATCTACAGAATGTAATGAAAAATAAAGCACTCAGATTTTGTCTGCGTGATATGAGGCACTTTAATGTAATAGAGAAGACTAGATTTGATTAGCAGATGCCTGTCCCTCGTGTTTCCTAATTAGTGTCAGGAAGACAGACTTTTTCTTGGTTTGGGTCAAATAAAACAGTCAGCTTTTTTTTGTTGGTGGTGTTGTTATTGCTGAGTGGCCGTGGAAAGACCCAAAGCTGAGTTTATGGCACTGTGTACTCTGTGCTGCTAACTGCCCCAACAAGTCAGACTATGGAGTTGTTCTGTATGAGAAGCAGTTTCCACTGGGTTCACCAAAAATAACTTGCTCTAATGCTCAGTGAATCATGTGAGGTCAACAATTACTCAGGTTTCTTCTGGAGACCAAGTGATTTACAAAATACTGGTACAAGAAACTGGGGAAAGAAGAGGAGAGTGATCCTTATTTCACTTGTACAAACAAATATGCTATTAAATAGCTAACCACTTGGGGGTTTGTTCTATTTCCTTTGGTATTGTGCAGCCACTGTGCGTATCTCAAAAGAATTTAAAAGTCTTTATCCTTCAGGAGCACAAATAGTTCAGTATAATTTCCAAGAGATTTCCTCAGATTTCTGTTTTATCAAGTGCTCTGAAATACACCTCTAACACAGTATAGGATTGTCTAAATGTCATCTATCTTCAAAAAATATAGTCAGTTGTTTTCTGATGTGTCATGAACCACCATTATCTTTTTAGCAATTTTCTTTAGTTTTGTTTTCCCAGAACAAGATAATATTGGTAGGTGGTTATGTACCCCGTTTATGTCTGTAGGTCATGCTTCTCATTCCTTTGTGTTGAACATGCATCCCTTATGCTTTAATAAGCAATTTGTGGTGTGATGGCCACAAGAATTGGTCATCTTTGTACACTTGTCTATACTCAAAATTACACAGACCTGCAGTGACTTTGCAGCCAGGTTGTAGGCAATAATTCTGGACTGCGTTTACTGAGGCATAGAAACCAATTCTGGAGACAGTTACCAAATTATATATGGTGGATAGGTCTAAAAAGAGTTGGAAAAATACACTGGAGTGACATACTGCAGTTTTTCATGCAAATTGGTATTATTTACTGAATAGTTCTGTATATCTTAATCTGTTAAGGAAACAGTGAAGCATCTTCATTTCATTTAGATGTTTTTAATTATGTAAATAGCTTGATGTACTAAGAGAATGAGATTCTAGACTGTTGTAAAAATGGAGCAGAACTGTACCAGAACTGCACAAATTAGAATAATTGCCAACATGAATTTCAAAATGAGGCTTTTATTCAGGTCTCAAAAAGCATGCTTACTAAGCTTCCAAAAAGAATTGAAATAAAAGTTGTAAAAGAAATTAAACTACCACATATAACCCTGTTATTGATGGCTGATTTTGTTGATATCCGGTCTGTACTGTTTGAATATGTATCCTAAATTACTGCAGTCTGAGATTATAATGCTCAGAGCTCACTTACACTGGGACTGCTCTTTTTTGTTCTGTTGTCTTTTTCTCTGGGATCTGAGGAAGCCCTGTCTTTTGCTTATGTCTCAGTTCATAGTGTAATTCTACTTAGAGTGTTTCCAGAAAGAAATAATGACTGCAGTATCAAGTGAAGTTTTCTAAGGGTTTGTGGCAAGATGTGTTGAAGTAATCATGATTTCAAAAGGGCTGCTTTAATAATTACTTTAGAGTAATACTGACATTTAGGATTAGGACATGTGGATTTTAGCCAATGGAAAAGACTTTCCTTTGAAAAGGGAATACTTATGACCTTGTAGACTTGAGCAGCATGTACTTGATGCTGCTTTCCAAAACTAGGTGGAAGTTACTTTCTATTTGACAATGCTTGTTGGACAATGTTAGTAAATGTGGTAAGCCTCTTAAGTATTGCCTCAGTTTTTGCTTTGGGTTTACCTTTGTTTTCACTTGGGAGAGAAGCTGGCTTTCTCAGAGTGTGGTGTATGATTTGTGTAGGAGGTTGTGTTTAGAATTACAGGGCGGTGTATTCTCTTTTTATGGTAGCAAAAATTGGTGGTTGTTGTTGGGTTTTGGTTTTGATGTTAATGTGTGCATATAGGGATACTTATGATCATTCCTATTTCTGGCTTCCGGGTCAAAAACTGGTCTTATGATTGTAGGCATTCCTTAATAGTTCTTTTCAATTGCCTGTAATTAGAAAATTCTGCCTCCAACAATTAGGTTACAGTTTGTTCTAAATATGAGAACTCCTTGTTACAGGTGTGATTTCTGCTTCCCCCTGCTTAGTAGGGTACTCTGTTCAGTGCAATAGGTGGAGGAAGATTTTTAATCTGGAGAATGCTTCCCCCTCGCCCCCCCCCACCCCCCAGGTAACTCAACATTTTATAAGTATGGGAGTTGGGAGCTGTCATGAAGACTGGACAGTAATTGCTAAATAAAATAAAATGAGAAATCACTAAGGGAAACAGTAAATACTCTTTATTTAAATGCATATCTTGTCTAAGGTTTATATTGTAAAGAATAAAGTTACTTTTAAGACTGTGTTTTTCCTTTAAATTCAGTAAGGATACCTCTTAGCAAAGTCATTACTTTTAAGACTGTCATATTTCTGTAAAATTTCCTTGGGTTTTTCCTTTAAATTCAGTAAGGATACCTCTTAGCAAAGTCGCCATGAGCACCTGTCATTTCTATGTCATGCTGCTTACAAGGGGAATTTGTTTGAAATTTAGTCTAATCTGCAAGGCAAAGATCCATGAAAACTGCCTTGATCTGTTCTGTTAATTCAGTATAGATGTGAAATTCTCATGTTTCGTACAGACTTGTTCTGATAGTGAATCACATTTTTTAATGAGTTTTGTATTTCTGTCCTATTGTGATAGCCTTTGCCCTGATAACCCAACTTCATAATGTTCCCTAAGGTCTCTTTTGCTCTTCTCCTGTATTCATCTAAAAACTTAATCAGTTTTCAGATGAAGCAACTGCATCAAGGACAACACATCTCCTTCCTAAAATGGAGAGATAGAAGAAGGTACTGCTCAGGAGGCTTCCACTGCCAACATGTTGATCTTGGGTGCAGGGAGGTCTGTCTTGGAACCGTGTACTGCTGCTTCAGAACTAACAGTTTTTAGGCATTCCTAAATTTGCAGATGTATGGGCTTTTCAAAATAAGATTCATTTGCGAAGTGAACTTTTACCTCTTCTAAAAATCATTACCATAATCCTGTGTTGTGTTTTCAAAGTGATAGAAAATATTTAGATTTTGATAACTCAGCTAAAACTAAGCCTTTTATCACTTATGAAGGAATTAGATGCCATATAGCTCCTTACTGCATTTGACTATCAGATTAATTATTCTAGCTTCATCTGTCTGCTGGCAAATCAGTTTTGCAAAGTGATTCTACATTACATTCTAGTAATTTGACTCAGCAAGTTTCTGCATTACTGAATGGAGACAGAAGAAACTGCCTTTACTTCCAGCCAAAATTGTGGTTCCAGAGTTAGCAGCACCATTGGTGCTTGGTTCACAAGCACATGAGTTTTAAAAAAGTGTTGTATTGTGTTTTGTTATGCTGTATGCCGATTTGGTTTGAGCCAGACTGCACTACCGCTGAAGTCCATCTCTTCATTACCTCCTGTGGGTTAGCAGCCCTCTCTCTCTTAGCCGTGGATCCTCGTCCCTTAAGGCGAAAGCCTTAGGCGCTCCCCTGACCGAGCCCCGGATCGGGAGAGTGCCCCCGTGCTGCCG
>NW_024528266.1:1592608-1681950 GCF_017590135.1 Pyrgilauda ruficollis
ATCCTGGTGTGTGCTCCGACTGATGATGTGCTTACATACATGCTTGACCTGACAATCAGTTCATTGATTGCTGCAGGGTTCGAGCTCCAAGAAGATAAGATTCAGCGGATGCCACCCTGGAAGTACCTGGGTCTTGAAATTGGCAAACGCACTATTGTGCCTCAAAAAATTTCAATTCGAAACAACATTCGGACCCTATCCGATGTTCAACAACTGTGTGGGTCTTTGAATTGGGTAAGACGTTGGCTAGGCATTCCCACTGACGACCTAGCCCTCCTTTTCAATTTATTGAAAGGGGGAGAGGAGCTCAGTTCTCCCAGGTCCCTTACCCAAGAGGCACGAGCTGCGCTAGAGAAAATCCAGAATTCCATCTCTGCCAGGCAGGCCCATCGTTACCATCCGGGCCTGCCATTCAAATTCATCATTTTAGGGAAACTGCCACACCTCCATGGGGTGATTTTTCAGTGGGACAAAACCGCAAAAACGGACCAAGGAACTAAGGACCCCCTCTTGATCATAGAGTGGGTGTTCCTTAGTCACCATAGGTCCAAAAGAATGACACGGCCACAGGAGCTGGTGGCGGAACTGATCTGCAAGGCTAAGTTGCGGATCAGGGAGCTGGCAGGTCAGGATTTTGACTGCATTCACATTCCAGTTCAATTAAATTTGGGCCAGATTTCTAAAGCGATGTTGGAACACCTGCTTCAGGAAAACGAAGCCTTGCAGTTTGCGTTGGATAGCTACACCGGCCAAATTTTGATCCACCGGCCAGCCCACAAAATTTTTAATCAGGATGTTCAATTCTTGTTATCTTTAAAAAGTGTTCAGAGTGGAACTCCTTTGAAGGCTTTGACTGTGTTTACTGACGCGTCTGGAGCATCCCACAAGTCAGTGATGACTTGGAAGGATCCTCAAACTCAGCGGTAGGAGGCGGAAGTTACTGAGGTAGAAGGATCACCTCAAGTAGCTGAGTTGGACGCAGTCGTCAGAGCCTTTGAGAAGTTCCCTGAACCATTCAATCTGGTTATCGATTCATCATACGTTGCCGGTGTAGTATCCAGAGCAGAAAACGCAATATTGCAAGAGGTGTCCAACATGGCGCTGTTTAACTTGCTCACAAAGCTTGTCAATTTAGTCTCCCACCGAGAGCAGCCATTTTTCGTGATGCATGTCAGATCCCACACCGACCTGCCGGGGTTCATCGCAGAAGGGAATCGAAGAGCCGATGCCCTCGCTGCCCCTGTCCAGATGGCCCTGCTCCCTGACATGTTCCACCAAGCTAAGATCAGCCACCAGTTCTTCCACCAGAATGCGCCTGGCCTAGTTCGCCAATTCAAACTTACTCGTGAACAGGCCAGGGCGATCGTGGCCACATGTCTCCAGTGCCAGTCTCACCAACTGCCAGCAATGAATTTAGGCACTAACCCCAGAGGCCTCAGTAGCTGTGAGGTGTGGCAGATGGATGTCACCCATTTCTCTGAATTTGGCAAACTTAGTTATGTCCATGTGTCCGTGGACACTTTCTCTGGTGCAGTTTATGCCTCTGCCCATACAGGGGAGAAAGCAGTTGACACCAAAAAACATCTTCTTTTAGCTTTCTCCGTGTTGGCCATCCCAAAAATAATCAAAACAGACAACGGCCCAGCGTACAAGTCCAGGGAATTCAGGAGCTTCCTACAGCAATGGGGAATAGAGCATAAGACCGGCATCCCCTATTCCCCGACAGGCCAAGCTGTGGTGGAGAGGACCCATCCGAGCCTGAAAAAGGTCCTACAACATCGGGGTTCAGCAATGAAGATGGAGCCTCCCCAGGTCCGACTCGCAAGAGCACTTTATACTATCAAGTTCCTGATCTGCTCTTTTGATAATTTAAATCCACCCATAATCCGTCACTTCGGGCACAATGAAAAGCTGCAACCGAGGGACAGGCCTCCGGTCCTTATAAAGGATCCGGAGAAGGATGGGTGTGTTAGAGGGGAGAGGATGCCTGTGATCCTTTCTTTGTGTTATGAGACTTTAAGATCTTTTTATATGAGGACTTCCAGTGACAGTAATATCACTAAAACACAGCTTTCCCAGAAGTTGGTGGCTGAGTCTCCTGCCCCTTATCCTGGATTTTTCCTGCCTGTGGCTAAGGTCACCTTGCTGAGGGCTCCGTTCAGTGCAGTACTCGGTGTGAGGCTGGAGGTTGAGCTGTGGCTAGGGACAGCCCCAGGCAGGAGGCGGGGAGCTGCTCACCCCTTGCACAAAGGTCCCAGGTGCCCGTGGCCCAGCCAGGGCACCCGACACTCAGGAGCTGATGACTCCAGACTTGCCTGCACTTAGACTGTGAGGGTGTAAAAGCCCAGGATTTTTTTTGTTTGGGGTTTCTGCTCAGGGGCACCAGCTCAAGCTGTGATTTTGTTTCTGCACCATGCTTAAATGATATTGGGGATCTAGACATCTGAGAGTGCTCTGGGAAGCCTGGTGTGACTCTGTGAATGTGGGATCTGTAGCTGCAAAGGGGTCTTGGTCCCAGCTCAGATGCTGCTGCCAGAGTGGCTCCTGGATGGTTGGACAGGGAAGTTTTTTAACAACCTGAAGTCTTAAGGTTTTAGTGATTGCCTTTTTGAACTGTCATTGAATTCTTGTTGATGTTTCCTTATAGACAGTGAGTTACATTCACCTCTGTCCCTTTAACCACTATTAAGGTCCATTTTAAAGTTGTTTTCTTCTTTTTCTGTAGTGCACTCTGTAACATTTGGTACTGTGGTTTTTTTTTGTTTATTGAAGGCCTTTGCCTTTCAAAGCCTGTGCAGCTTCCTGTGTCAGCAAATATCTTGTACTTCTAGGATTTATTTTTTTGATCCCTTTCATTTTGTACTGCCACAGTGAGTTATTTAAAATTTATTTTCCTCAAGATTTCTTTCATACAGAAAATGTTCTCTGCAGATGTCATGTTGTCTACTCTACGCATCAATTCATAAAGAAAAGAGAGAAATATGCTTTTGTTTCTATTAGTGTTCTGATCAGCCTGGAAGTAGTTCAGAGGACTTTGCTCATTACTTATTTATATAAAAATAAGTGTTTATTTATTTATTTATAAATACTTACTAACCTAAAATGCATGTTCTCTTGAACTTTGTAATATAAAAATTGTTTGGTGTAAGAGGGCTGAAGATCCTTTGCCAGGTAAGTTTCCACTTTAAGAAATGTAGCTGACAGGAATTTTCTGTGCATGAGAAAGTGAGCTCTGTTTAACTGTCTGTTGTGTCTCTGAAAAAAATCACAGCTACCTGATGCTCTAGGTACAAATAAATATTTGAAGTCATAAGTCATTGTCTCCTCTTTTTTTCTCCCATTGAAATGTCTTGCACAGAGTATTCTACCATCCCAGAAACTCCTGAAGCTCAGAGGACAAGGAAAGTGTCTTACTTCAAGCGCCAGCGCCAGCGAGGGGTGCAGTTCTTCGATGTGTCTGACAGCGAGGAGGAGGAGCCAAGAAATGTCCGTGCTGCCAAAGAAACCCAGGCCTCGAGGGCAGAGGCGCCTGTAATGTATGCTTTGAGCCAGATTTCTGACCTGTCTCTGCACCCTCGGGGGGTATTCTGAGTTGAAACCCTGAATTGAAAATCAGAGCCTAGGTTGGGTTCTTTGGGATTCAGCTGCCCCTAACTAAACTTTACTGGTTTTCCAGGGAAGAAGTATCCTGCTGAAACATTTTCTCAGAGGGAGGAGTTCTATGATATTGAAACGTGTGATGTTTGTTCATTTACACATTTGTGCCTTGGCCCTTCTGAAATCCTTTTAGTTCTACTTGAGAAGTTAACCATAAAACACTTGCTTTACTAATTTTCAACTGTTGGAGTTGATTTTTTTTTTTTTGGATGTCCAGCTGTATTTGACAGGGAAGCAAATAGAGCTTCAGTGTGTTGTATGAGTCCTGAGGTAAACTTAAGTATGAGTTGTATGGTGTGTTTCCTATGCATGGTGAAAACTGTTTCTTTTCTAAGTAGTTTGGAAATTTATATTTTTGAATGTGCTGGGAGGGAAGAGTCACAGTGCAGGAGTCGCTTGTGTGTGTGCTAAAAAGGCAGTGTTGAGAGAGCAGGTGAGACAAGATGTAGATAGGCATCTGCAGCTATTTGCAACAGTTTAAAGGAATCCCCGCTAGTTATGTCTGTATGGTAATTGTGCCCTCTAGATGTTCTTGTGCTAAGCAAAATGAGATGGCTTTACCTGCTTTCCTGATAGTCTAATTGAATTAATAGGCAGAAAACTTTGTGGGAATTGCAGCCTTAAAAGGTGTTGCCTCTTGTCAGGTTTTCAGTCCTACACACAACATGGAATTATTGGGGATTTACAGCAGAAGTGAAATAATGCATTTTCCTGCTGCTGTTACCTGAAATCCTGATGTTGTGTTGTTTGTTTCTTTTTTTAGTGTTTGTGCCCCAAACTTTCCACTTAAGGCAGCTGCTTGAAAAGGAGAAAAGTATTAGCAGTTACAAGTGAGCTCCTGCTTCTGCCTGTGATTTAAATAGTAGATTGTGCAAGGAGACAGAGGTGGCCAGCTGGTTGCATGCATCAGATTGGTTTGTGTGCAGTGCTGTGTAAATGCAGTTACTCTGCTTCTGGGATCAATCCCACTTGGAAGCAGTTCAAGTGGTTGTGTATCATATGGAGCTGATGCTGATAAGCCATGCAGGACACAACTTGCAGAGCCACTGCTTGCTGTTCCTATACTGTGTTGATATTGCTAGGAGTGAGAAATGGACAGCAAGATGACTCCCTAGTGGGATTGATGAACATGAGACTACATCCTCTTGTGCTCCTCGGTATTCCCCGTGTAGCCACCAGGCATCTCAGTGCCTGACACTTTGTCCCAGTGTGCTGACTCAGGTGCTGATTGATGTGTACAGAGCCCACAGAGCTGTGTCGCAAGTGGCTGTTCTGGTCAAGCTAACAAACAAATGGAGAGTGTGGCAGGAGTTAGCTGGGATCTGTCCAGGCTTAGGAGCTCTGGCTTATGCTGAATTCTGGCTTTGCATGGAATCAGTCAATTCATTGTCTGCATTGTGCATTTTAGTGCATGTGTAGCCTAGTTTGGGGGGTTTGTGGGTTTTTTGGGGGTTTTACTTCCTTTTTGCAGAGTATCCTAGCTTCCCTCATTCTCTTTCTCAGAACAGAAAGCAGAAAGCTTACAGCAGAAAACACATCTTTCCTAAAGGAAATGTGCCACAACTTTTGCTACCAGAGGGCTGCTGTCTGGGAAAAAAAGCAGAATCTAACCCAAGGATTTTTGGGTCAGAGTTGCTTAGCAGTTAAATGAGTGTTTCTTTATGCTTGATAAGAACCTGATTATACACAGAGGACAAGATTCATGATGTATGTAACTCTGGCTTTGTTGACAAGTGTCTAGATGTTATTCCCTGATAGGAAAGGATAGGATAATTGCAGTGTCACCATTTTCGTTTGGATTGATTTTCATTTTTATATGCACTTTTTAAAAGAAACATTCCTTATCAAGGCAAAGAGATCAGAAAGATGCCAATGGATTTTAATATGACATTTCATTAAGTTTTTATTTTTAAGTGGAAGTAGAATTCATGTTTTGAGGCTTAGAACTCAATGCCTTGGTGGACTGAAGAATAATTTGGATTCTCTCTTGTTACTTCCTTACTCTTAAGAAGCACAACCAGAGAGTCCTAGTAGCTGTGTGTGCCTTTTGAAAAGGGAGAAAAGGATTCTTTAATGAGCAGTTACCTGTGTGTATCTTTTATGTAAGTGACACATAACAATTTTTTTTCCAGAATTCTAATGCAATCTGACTGTTGCCACTGCTAAAGAAAGATATAGTGAGGAAAACCAGGTTTATTTTTAGTCTTTTACCTATATTGATGTTGGGAGACCTGCAGGCAAGCCTTTCTGATGGTGAAATCCCTATTAAATGGCAAACTCCATATGGTTCAATTAATTTTGCCTTCCCAAAGGGAGATTTTTATGTGTCTGTGGGACAAAGGAGGATGGGAGACCCGTGCTTGGGTTCACTCTTATCTGTGCAGCTCAGTATCCTGAAAGATACATAGAGGTTGCTTTTCCTGCAAATTAGCACTAATAAGCAGTCTTTCAGTAAATTCAGAACACTGTCTTTTTTTCAGGAAGGCTCTTGCCATATTTATACATTTAAGATGCTGCACAAGGAGCTCTGAATTTTCTTTCTCAGTGAGCCAAGAGCTAGGACAGAGAGTTGATCCTGCACCTGGAAAGTGTTTACAAAGAACCTAATCCATGTCTGTTCATCTGTTGGGCAAATAAACACTAGCAAGGCTGTACTTGGGGTAGTCTGATGTAATTCAGGTAGCTGAAACTGTTCAAGTAGCTAAACTGTATTAAGGTGGTTGTTACTAAATTTTCAATAACCTTTTATAGCACAGTATGAGGGTAGGTAATGGTATTTCCCTGGTCCATTCTTCCTTTCTTATTTTCTTTGCCAACTTGAAGTTGTTTAGTGCAAAGAGGACACTGTACTTGATACATGCCTGACTTTGTCCTGAGTAGAGGTATCCCTTTGCATACAAGTTGATTCAGTGTTACTGAATTCATCTCAATGCATTTTGTGCAATCCTGGTGGGTTAGTTTACAGTAGTGTTCTGGTAGAGTGAAACATTCATAAGCAAAAATAAATTTTAATTTTTTTTTTCTTCCCCTGTACATTGTAGCTGTGAACTATCTGATGGTGATGACCAGCCTGAAAAGGAAATGCCCCAGCTGGCACTTGCAAATGGTGGGGAGCAGCAGCCAGCTGTGAAGGAGCATGTAGAGAAGGATACCAGAGACTCAAAGCTGCAAACAATGAAGGAGCATTTTCCCCAAAGAAGTGACCAAGAATTATTAAAAGTAATAATGCTCAGTTCTTTGATTTATTTTGATGATTATTTTATAGGATTTTATACGCAGTTTTTCTAAGCTCCTGACTTGGTCAGAGGGTACAGTCTTGTGGTCAGTAATGCTGTCTGAATGCTAGGTACCCACTAAAGCTGCTCTGTCACTTTGCTTCTCAGCTGGAGAAGGAAGAGAATAGAATGAAAGGTTCATGGATCATGATAAAGACCTGGAGAAATTGCTCACCAGTTACTGTCATGAACAAAACAGACTCAACCTATGGAAAAGATTTAATTTATTAACAGTCACATCAGAGTAGGGTAATGAGAAATAAACAAATCTTAAAACACCTTCCCCCCACCCCTCCCTTATTTTGAGGCTTAACTGTATTTGTGATTTTCTCTACCTCCTTCCCCCCCACACCAGTGATGACTGGGAATGGGATGTGGGAACTGCAGTCAGTTCATCAGCCCTCCTCAGCAGGAGGACTCCTCACACCCTTCCTTTTCCATGGCATGCAGTCCTTCAGGAATAAGCTGCTCCCTTGTGGGTCCCTTCTGCAGGGTCACCAGTCCTGCCAACAAACCTGCTCCAGCATGGGCCCTTCTCTCTGTGGGTCCTGCTGGGAGCCTGCTTTCAGGGGGGGCTTCCCACATGGTCACAGACTCCTTTGGACATGTATCTGCTCTGCTGTGCTGTTCTCCACGGGCTGCAGATGGATCTCTGCTCCACCTTGGCCTCCATGGGCTGGAGGGACACAGCTGCCTCACCATGGGCATCACCACTGGCTGCAGGGGAATCTCTGCTCCAGTGGCTGGAGCACCTCCAGCCCCTCCTTTGCTGACCTTGGTGTCTGCAGTGCAGGGCCATTTCTCTCTCATGAATTCTTCCTCTCTCTTGCTGGAGTTGTGTTGATCCTCCCCATTCCCTACCCCCACTTCCTTCTTAGTTGTTATCTACTGGTGCTGCCACTGTTACTGATGGGCTTGGCCTTGGCCAGCAGAAGGACTGTCTTGGCGCTGACTGCACTGGCTCTCATGGATGTGAGGGAAGCTTCTGGTGCCTTCTCACAGAAGCCACCTGTGTAGCCTCAGCTACTGTCAAACCTTGCAAACACAGTGCAGCTCTTAATTGTTTAGTTAATAGCAAAAGGGTAAAAGTAGCATTTTAGGGGAAGTACAGCTGTGTAACATTTCTACATACATGAGAACTTGGATATCTATAAAAATGAATATATAGACACACACTTCAAAAAAAAACACCATTAGGTAAGTTCAATGACAGTGAGCTCCAGTGTATAGAAAATTCTTCAGGTATTTCTTTGTTGTGACGTTTAAGCTTAATTATGGCTGTCTCAGTTGATAATTGTTGGTAACTACTGTTGTTGGAATGAGCTGACTAGTGAAATGCAGGAGTGGAATCACTGCCATCTTCCAGTAGATGAAACACTGTGCAAGCTTGCATTTATGGCATTTAACATGCAAAGATTTCAGTACTTCCAGTGAGGCAAAGGGTAGATTTGAACTTACTGTAATGTATTCTGATTAAACTGATGTGGGAACTCTCGGTCATTGTCCAGATAAAAATCTACAGGTAACTCCTTGCAAGTGAGATATGGTAGCTCATTACAGTAAAATAACTTCAGTACCATACAAGGCTTTCACTAGCTTTTATTTGCAAAGCTGAATGTGTTTAAATTAGTCTGTAAAGTTTCCTGGTTGTTGAAATGGCATTGAAAAAATACACACATTTTACTGGTGCTCCTTGCTGGGTGTTTTGTTTCCCAATGAATCAAGCTTTATGGTTAGGCTTCCTTTATTTTGGGAAGAACAAAAGGGTTACAAGTAGGAGTCTCTGAATTTTTCTCCTGAACATTATAATTAAAATTTGTTATGTATGTCCAGAATGTATCTTTTTCTGCTTTTGGCTGCATAGGATTTATCTGATTCAAAGACTGATAAAAGTTCATTGTAGCTTAGTAATTTGCTAGAAATACTATGTGGTGTGTCTCATTGCTGTTTTGTGACTTGGCTACTGAGCAGCATGTGAGGCTGATGGTGTTTGTTTTCAGGAGAATGCAAGATAGCTCCTGTATCAGCAGAACTTTGTAGAAAATGGAGGCTCTGCAGATTTTTTTTCTGCAGTTACATAGCTGCAACATTTTTAAGGAGGGCAGAGGAGTATCAGGTAAATCTGTTGTTCCTTCATGAAGGATCTGAAGCAGACTGTCCTGACAAACTTGACACAACTGATGAATGCTATTAAGGAAAAAAAATCATGAGCCTTTTGAAAAGGAAATTGTGCCATTGTAGCGAAATTGTAAGGTGCTGTTTCCAAATGTGGACTGATACTTGGGAAACAGGATTCCTCATAACTTCATTTTTTGTGTTTTGTTGTTTTGGGGTTTTTTGCTTTGTTGCTGTTTGCTTTGTTGCTGTTACCTCACCTGCAGAAAGCCACCTAAAAGTCTCAACATTCAGTTGAGATTACATGTGGATGGAGAAACAATCTAGGACTGCAAGGATGTATTGATAAACCTTGAGGCACATTATACATTTCATGCATGTACTTACAGGAATGGACCAGTGCATCACAATAGTATTCAGACACTTTTTGAGTTAATAAGTTAGAGGGTTTCTTGATCTTGTTTTGTGACAGTAACATTGAATAGTCTTTGAAAAAAAGCTTCTAAGTAAATACGTGGAGTATGTTTGTGAAGTAGGGAAGAAAGCAATAATAAATGACACGGTATTCAAAATGGTGATTTGATACGTCTTAGTTTTGCTCTTGGATTTTATAATACATGTTTATTTGGGGGCAGTTTTAAAACAGTTTAAAACAGTTTTCAGTCACAGCTGATTGTCTTCCTCTTTCATTGTCTTCCTCTGTTCAACTGGATTAAATTTTTCCACTTAGCGGTTGCCTTTATTTTTTTTTTTTTTGCAGCTGATAGAATCAGCATGCACAATGGATGAAGCAGTAGCTGCTGGTTTGAAGCTCAATGACAAAGGTAAGTTTAACAAAAAAAAACCCCACAAAACAAAAACAAAACCCAAACTTTACAAACTGTAGCTAATTCAGTGAAATTGTTTGGGAAGTGTTTAAAAAGTGGTAAAGCTTCGGCTAAAAGTTATAGTATTGTTTGTTTATTGTAATAACACAAAACTGAATTTACAGGCTTTGGAGGGAGAAAAATGAAAAGAGAATGTGGACCAAAATCTGTCAGTAAAACCAGAAAGGAGAATTTGTTCTGTGAAGCTCAGGAGCTTCACAGCATTGCTTGTGGGTTTTTAAGTGATTCTGTTCTTGCTGGCTCCTTCTTGGTCCAGAACTTGAGGCAAATAGTAAGAGATTAGCAGAAGTAGTTCTAAATGTTCTAGGTTGAGCAGTCTGGTAGTATGGAAAAAATATACTGGGTTTGTAGTTACTAATAAGTAGATATTGTTTGTATCAAGGTCCATTGCAGTTTTTTTCCAAGACCTGCTTGTAATTCTGAATAAGAACTGTTAGTCTTAAAATTAGACAGATCCCCCTGGTTCTCTAGCAAAACATGACCCAAACCATGTTTTTGAACCCTCAGAGCTTATTTAGGGGTGTCTGCACCTCAATTTATGCAGTGTCATACTGTTACCAAAACAAAGAAACAAAGCTAGGCAAAAATCCCAACACATCTTGTGGGAATGTGTTGTGAGTGTTAGATGTGTTAAAGGGTCATAATTCTTGGGCTTTGAGTTTGTTTCTTCCCATCACCTAAATCCAGGGTTAAGTCTTGTCTTATATTTTGATTTGTTGGAGTTGGTCAGGGAAGAGTGGAATTCTGATATTCTAGAAAGCAGATCAACCATCTGTTTACAGTTCAGCTGTCCAAGGTTTTCCTGAGGGATCTTCATGGAAATGATGGAAAAAGCTATTTCTCGTCACTTGATGATTTAGTTGTTTTGAGTAGTTCATGCATCTTTTCATGCAGGAACCTATGGATTTGGAGCAGTATGTCTAGGAGGAAATGTAGACTGAGGAAGAACTGTTGTACTCCTGTTTTTAGAGTACAAATTTTTTTTCTTATTTAATTTCCCCTTTGTACTTACTGTATTTTAATTTTCATATTTTCATATAAAAGTGCAAAGATTTTTAACAATTTCCAGGAAGTTTTAAGAACATCCAGGCTACTTTGAGTGAAGGGATGCTTTTGTGTTGTTTGGTGGGGTTTTTTCAACAAACCAAACCATTTTGAGTTTATCACTATGTGTGTGGTCAGATTCTATAGATGGAAATTCTCGAGTACTGACAATAGGAAACAAGGCTGGCATGTTTTGAGAAATACTCTGAGTGCTGCTGTTCCTGGAAGACTGATTACTTTTCAAGGATTTTCATAAATATTAATCCAATTTAAGCTATATCCTTAAACTTTGTTGCAATTCACAGTGTTTGAACTAAATCACTTTGATTTCTGTTATGCAGGCCCTGCCTTTTGGCCATTTTTGTGTTGATTTAAGAATGTTGCTTCACATCCTTTTAATATGAGCCACAGAAAAATCTTCTTGGCAGCAAAATTCTCACTAATGACAGCTGTTGTATAAAATATTTAGTTAGGAGTAAGCATGCCTGACAGTGATGGTATAAATCATCTCATTTTGGACACATTTTTTAAATGTGGAGACATTACTGAACATCTGCTTTAACTGTGTCAATTTCAGATATGCTTTACTTGTTGTGAAATGTTGGCTGTGTGAGAGTTCAAGGCAAGATACAGTATTGCAAAGCACGGCTTTGTGACAGAAGTGTGGCCACAATATCCTTGAATTTTTGTCCTTACAAATTAACAAAAACCTTGTATTTATACCTTGAATTCAATAGTTGTGTAGAGCTAAAACAAGAAACAGTGCAGAATTTTTAAAGGTATGAAGATTAGATGTGACACATTGAAAATATGTGTCTTAAGATGTGAAGCTGTAGTAATACCTGTTGTTTTTGATTTGTTTCTGGTGTTGTTTTCTTGAAAACCTCAAAAGTGGTGGGTGTGCTTCTGAGCTGAAGCCTGATGTAAATCTGTCTGGTATTTACGGCTTTTTGAGCAGTCAGAAATTACTGTTTTCTTTTATCATGATAAGGGAAGTCATAGTAATAAAGGGGATTTTTTTTTCTGTTTTGTTTTGTTAGAGGTAGCAGCACGTAACAGGAGAAATAATTACAGATGCTTCTCTAAAGTCTGAGACCTTGGAGCTGCTTTTCTAATTGCTCATTAGTGACAAAATTTATGGGGAGAGCAAGGATTCCACTGGAAGGCCTTGCCTGTACTCTGAGGATTATTCCTATCTAACAGTGAGAGTTTCTTTATCCCTTCAGCCATATACTCCCTTAGCACAGGAAGAAAAAGTGAAGTGTACTTTGCAAAGTGGATGTCTTCAGAAAGTTGGTTTGTTTTTTTTTTTTATTTGCAGATGTGGTGGGTTTCCAAAGACCACAGGTTTGTTCTAAAATAATTGTGTTTATAGGTTCCTGAGATAATGATTTTCCAGATCCTTTGTTTCAGTTCAATTGCCTCTAAAATTTGCTCATGATGGGGCTTCCTTCAAAGGCACTTGAGTGCTCAGCCCTAAAGCAGGACCTAAGCATGACCTGAAAGCAGTAAAATCTTTGAAATACTCTTATATCCAGTCCATGTGTTTTTTTTTTAGGGCAAAGGGGTTTGCAGGGTCACTGTTCACATTCAGAATTATCAATCCTGAATACAATGTTAGTTGAGCTTAAGAAATAATAGCACGAGGCCTCCAATGACTTCTAGTGCTTGGCCCAGCAGCAGCCTGACAACTTCTAGTTTGGATGTAAAGATAAACACACATTTCTCAGACTTAATCTAGTAGCAGGCATTTTCCTGGCAATGTTGTTTAAATTATTTAAATTATGCCCCATCTTTGGAAATGTTCAGGGTGTGGTTGGATGGGGGTCTGAACAGCCTGATCTAGTGGAAGATGTCCCTGACTAGAGCAGGGGTTTGGAACCAAGTGATCTTTAATGTCCTTTCCAACCCAAACAATTCTATGATATTTTTGTCTGAATACATGTAAATAGATAGACTTCGAAAAAAATTTTAACAGTGTTTTCTGGTATCTCTTACTAGATTCTTACTTTAGCGAAGGGTTGCTAGTACTTTGCTTTTCTTTGGGATGTTTTAATAATTTTTTTTTTTTTTGCCATTTCTCTGATGTCAGTGAATGACTATAGTAGAAAATTTAGTTGGAAGTATTTCCACACTAAGTGTCTTCTACTATAGTAGAAAATTTAGTTGGAAGTATTTCCACACTAAGTGTCTTCTTGTGTGAAGATTTGGCTACTTAATGTTCCACAGTTATACTATTTTGATCATCCAGACAGTCTTCTGGATTGGAAAGCAAATGGGCTTTTTTGTGTGTGGGTGTTCTTTTTCACTGGTCTCCCAGGGCAGGCTGGGAGGGGAGGTTGGCCAGAGATGCTGGTATCAGACACCAAAGCTCTGCAGGCACTTGCTGTTCCAGAAAAGATTTAACTTCCAGTAGTATTTCAGATCAGGGACAAGGAATTTTCACAACAATTTGTTCTGATAATGCTGCTTCAAGCCATTTCACACATAGCTGGTGTGCAGAAATACTGGAAATGTTTTCTTGCCTTCATGAGCCATGCACAGCAGCAGTCTGGAAGTGCACCTGCTAGGCAGGCCTTAATGCTGAGATGATAATCTCCTGATAATCACCAGGGCCCAAAGATAGTCAAAATTGTGGCTCATGTGGACTGTTTCTGAGTGATAAGGTTATCACAGACTTAATATGCATAGTTTGCTTTGAGATGTCTGGATTTAATGTTGAAAAGCATTTGGTAGCTGCTCTGGTGTGCACCTGAGCCAGAAATCAGTCACCAGTGCTTCCAGATTGGCAGCAATGTACGTATTCCAACACACATGGGCTTCAGCCTGGAAGAAATACCAGCTTGAATAAAACCAGACACAGATACACCTTTATGCAACTTGTGTATAATAACATGTGGTAACTATTAAAAAAAAAGAAGAAGAAAATGCTATTTCTATTGTTGCATATGAGAGGTAATTGCGTGATTAATTGCCAGACCACCAAATATAACTTAGAGGTAAATAAACATGTATCTTCAAGCAGCTGCTTTGCTTCCAGTTTCAGTGTATCTGCTCTGTAGCAGGAAACTTACAGAGACTGGTAAACATTGTGTGGGTAACAAGTAGCTACTGCATTGTTGTAGTAAGTAAAATATCCTGCTGTTTTGGAGTGAACTTAATGAAAGGAACTAATTCTTCTTTTACATCTCAATTCTTTTGAAGCTGCGTCTGGTAAAAGGAAGCAAAGAGATTCTCCCACAAATTGCAAAACCAAAAATGAGCAAGTTGCAAAAAAGTCAAAAGTTAGTTATGTAAGTACTGTGCTTTTCTCTTTTTGTTGTTTACAATTTTACAATGCACAATTGTTGTCTACAATTGTGCATTGTAAAATAATTGGAATTACCTGTCTGGGTCAGTGACAGTGGTGTGTTTTATCAGAAAATTAAGTCAAATCAAACCTTGCCATCTGGATGAGATTTATGTATTTTTTTTTTATTGTTGATATTCTGAATGGAATTACCTGCTGTGTTCTTTAGTGCTTGTGGCTTTGTATCACACCAGCCAGTTCACTGCTTTTGGTGGAAGTAGTTGATGGCAGGTAGCAGTGTGTGAGGCTCTGAGTACCACTCAGTTTTTGTGAGCATCAGTGGGAATTACAGGCTCTGGATCACTTTTCCTCCTCAGGCCATTCCTTGTATTTCCTCAAGCACATGAAGTTAACATATTTTGCTATATCTACTGCTATTCTTTGTTATAGATGTTGCTTATATATTTGAAACTATGACTTGGGGAAATCTTTAAAAATAATGAATTGGTTGCATTTAAAGGAATAACTACTTTGACCTCTGCTAATAAACGGGAGCTATGTCATGATCCTGGTGCATTCAGGATGGTATTTGTCAGATTTGCATAGTCCTACAGTGCTGTCATGAGGCCATCTCCCAGGCATCCCAGAAGACATCCTTGAAAGCTACTTATATAGAGCAAGGGAATTCTACATAAATGCTGGAGGCTGGAGAAGGAGAGTTGACTGTGCTGAAATTTAGGCTAATATTGTCCTCAGACAGAACCAAATAAAGATAACACAGTTTTCTATTAAAGCAAAAATATTACAACTCTTTTGTAATTCCTTTTTCCTGAAAGAGATGTGCACTGGGTTTGTTCCTCCTCACCAAACCCCTGGGTTTGGTTATGAAAGGAGGCTTTAGTTAATTATTAGCCAGCCAGCCTAGCAAACAATGCTCCACTGGATCTGGTTTTATATATCAACTTCATTTCTGTTCTTAACAGTTTCATTACAATTAAAGGGAGAAGGATTAGAAATAAACAAATGTGGAATTTGGATTTTTGGAACTCATTCTAGAGAACTGTAGTGAGAACTTGCAGGGTTTTTTTCTTAGTCTTGCTTTTTCATGTGGTTCCTAAGACCAGAGCATACTTGGGCAGCTCTTCTACAAACTGTAGCTGCTCTCTCAGTGACATTAAGACTCACTGAAGAAAGGAATAATGTCCTCTTCTACTCAGAGTGCCTCTGGCTGATGTGGTTTGTGCTCCTTCAGCTAAGTAAATGGTGCTGTCTCTGCTGTAGACAAGTAACTCTGTAACCATTTTGCATTCAAAGCTCTAGGAAGGAACTGATGTGATGAATATGAAGCAGAACAGCTTGTGGCCCGTGGAAGTTTTGGCACTTGTTAATTTCCATTTTGCAGGCTGGTAGTAGCTGTTAGTGAAGTTATTGTTGATGAAAAGTTTTACCAGTTTTTGATGTGACTCCATGATGCTGTGGCATAATATTTGTGGAATTTTTTACCCATAAATCTTAATATAAACACACATTTGACATGTTTGTAGGCTATGGTAGGTTAAACACCACATGCTTAGTAAGCTAATCCGATCACCAAGCCTGACATCTTCTGCCTTAAGTATCATTCTGAATTGCTAATAACTTTTGATTTTAAAGCAAAATAAACTAGACAGTTCTATATTATTTATATTTTGGGATATAACTTTGCACTGTGCATGCTTATCAAGTAAAGAGTCCCATTTTTCATGACTGAAGACATTTTCTATGTTCATGAAAGTTTTGGTCTTTTATCATTGACTACTGACTAGGAATCACTTGAGCTTGAATTTGTCTTAAGTGCTTTTGTCATTTAGAGTAGATCTTTAAGGATAAACAATACTGATGAGGTTTTCTTCTGTTTCTATAGCTGTAATTAATATTAAACCTAATAGGTACCTTTTTTAACATAGCTGGATGACTCAGAACCCAAAAGACAATGGGAGAGGCAAGAGATGCTTGTGAAGAAGTTGCAAAGTACATTCCCTGGACTGGATAAGGAGGTGAGCTGATGTCTCCCTATGGCACATCAGATTTTGTGTTCTTAAGAAAACTGCAGCTGTTGATAGTCCATATGAAACACTTCTTTTACTGACAGCACTTCCAGAAAGAGCCCAGGGTAGGAAGGCTTTTACTGTTCCTGCTTTTAGAATGTAACTTGTCCTGAGCTGAGAGCTGTGGGATGTGGTTAGGGCTACAGGGGACTTCTCTTCCTGCATTTCTAGCCCTATGACAAGCCTAGCATAGTCAAATTTGATGTCTTACTGTAAAAATGCAAGAGGAAATGATCCCTCCCTCTCTCACTCTTCTTCCCCAGACTGCTAAATATATTTAGCACTTTTTATTACTTGAGTACCTGATGGTTCTCAGCAGCTACTCGAGCCCTTTCAGTACTGTGCTTGAAGTTGTTGGAAGCAAAGCTTGTTCCTGTGTGTTCTTACACTTTTAAAGAGTGGAGTACAGCTCTGCCTAAACTGAGGTACAAGAAACTGAAGAGTTTTCTCATTTTGGTTTCCTTTTATTTTGAATCATCTGATTTACAGGGGTTTTCTTTGACTGATGATACTAGGCACAGAAATTTAGCTTGTGCTTATCTCATCACAATACAAATGTCTTCTTTTTTACTAGGAGCTGAGAGAGGTACTTGAGGAACATAACTGGGTGTTTCATGATGCACTGGAGGCCCTGAAAATATTTGCAGACGACGAGGAGGGTAAAGACAGATTTATAATTAATTTTATCCAAAGACAAAACAGACATGTGGTGCAAATATTTTTGGATGTTCAGCAATGGCAGTCCTGACAGTACCATGCCTAGAAACTTGCACTTATAATTGGAATTATTATTACAGGGAGGATAAAAGAAGGAAGCTCAAATATTCTGTATTTTTATTCTTGCTCTCTAATTAGGGATAAATATCTTTGCCCTGTTAATACAGATAGGTATAAAAAGTTTTAATTTCTATGGCTATCTCTTAAAATATATTTTGGTACGTGTCAAAGCTGATACCTGCTCTCTTTCTGCTTGTTTTAAAAAAAAGTTTGTTTAACTGCACTATTTGTAAATTACTGGTTTCCAAACGAGTAATTACAAATAACTGCATAGGTAACAAGTCATACATGCTATTTTTGTCAATTCTAAAATGTGTTCTAGGAGAGGAACATCCTAGAAGCAGGCCTTGAATTATGCAACCTATCTGTAAATCCCAGTACTTTAAGTGTGGCAGGGAGCAAACCCAGTTATTCCAAGTAAATCTGCAAGTTAGAACTTAAGTCCTATTTAATGAGTTGATTACTTTTTCGGTGTGTTACACAGCTGTCAGATATGTACATGTTTTGCTGTGTCAGCTATTTAAGTGTTCTTGGGACAGGGTAGTGTTCTTAACTGGATTTTTTAACAGTGGAGAGAGCTAGTAGTGCTCAGGAAGTTGTGTCCTTGCTGCTGCTTCTGAGAAAGCAGATGTCAGGGTTGGACTCAATCAGCAGCAAGCTAGGATTGGAGACAAGAGAAACTTCTGCACTGCAAGTGCTCTCTTGCAATGAAGGAATCAAAACCCTTACAAGGCACTTCTGAAAATTGCTTGTGTTCAGTTCAACACCTTCTGTCTTATTTTAAGGCAGCTAAGTTATTTTGGTTGGAGATGGCTCATTATGTGAGGTTTTTTAGCCAGTGCATGTTCGCAGTGTCCCACCCTGAATACTGTACTACAGTGCATTAAAATGGAAAAAAAATTATTATTTTCTTGGTGAAAGAAGGCTTGTTTTCTCAAGTCAGCAGAAGTAATATCTCTGTGGTCAGGTGCAGTGGGACCAGTGTCTCATCTTAAGGATACATTAGAGTTCTTAACTGTTTGCTTTGATTCAGAGCTTCTGCAGCTCACAAATATTACATTATGTTGATCATCTGTATTTTAAGGTACTTAAAACCTTCTGCTATTTGACCATTCTACAAATAAGCTTTACTTACCTTGTACTCACAGTTAGTGCTATTCACATATTTTATACAGATTTGATTTTCTGTTCTCTTAGGATCACCTGCTTTGAGTTCTTGTGTATTAAATGCTAGAACTGTGTTTTACAGATCTGTAGGTTTTACTTTGGAAGAACAATTTGTGTTTTCATCAGCCCCATACCAGTATGCATTGACTTGGTACCTTCTGTGTTGCATGCATAGGTATAGAATTTCCTCCCAAAAGGAAAGTTGCTGACTGGACCGAAGCATCCACTAAAACCCAGAGTGAGGAGAGTAAAGATAAGATGAAGCAGAAGGCTTCTGAGAAAGAGCAGAATGGCTTTCAGAAAAAGGACAAAGGCAAAAGGAGCATTTGGAGTGCTGAGAGAGAAACAGAACACACGGAGGACGAGTCCGCTTCTGAAGATGGCGGAAGCTCCCTGGATGAGGACTACAGCAGTGGCGACGAAGTGATGGAGGATGGCTACAAAGCGAAAATCCTCAGCTTCCTGCAGGATGCTTCCCTGAGTGAACTGACTCTGATTCCCCAGTGTTCTCAGAAAAAGGCTCAGAAGATAATAGCGCTCCGGCCCTTTAACAGCTGGGAGGCTCTGGTAGGTCTGCATTCTTCCTTTCCTATCCCCAGCCTGCCTAGAGTCAAGGTGGCTTCAGCCTAGGGAGGCTTAGATGGGTGGCCTTATCCTCATTAGGCTGAAATACTATGTTCCTCCTAAGCCAATAGCATTTCAAATAGTGTCATATGACCTGATTTTGAATGAATTAAGGGGTGATTTTTCTGGAAAACTCAAGCTGATTGGCTGACATTACTGTCACTCACTCTGTAGCACAGAAAGTTGGTTGATTTCACTGCAGAAGGAGAAATTAGAGCTTTCACTTGAGAAGGAGGTGTTTGCTAGCCTGTTCTGAGCTCTTGTAGCTGCAAACCCATGCAGGAGGGAAGAATGTGGCAGGACCTTTACTGCAGACACTTGTGCAGCAGCAGCAGCAGCTTCCAGGGTAGTTCCATGATTGAAGAAGCCAGCATGGATATTTTCAGTTTCAGGCAAGAAATGGTCGTTCTCTTTTTTTCCTTCTTTTGTGCCTTTATTTACTGCAGCTTAGTGTCTAGCATGGTTTTGCTAGCTAAGCAATGCAGCCATTTTTAGTGGAATGAGCTGCTGTGTTTTACTAATGAAAGGTAAAGCATCAGAAGGTTAAGCCACAATCCACCACGGAAGGGAAAACAGTATCTGTTGGTAAGTACATTATCTACTGTCGCTTTGTTGTTACTTTCAGATGTTTACCATGGCTTGTTTGTAGACTTCACATTTTATACAGTTTCAGTTAACTGCAAGACCTAAGACCTGCTAAGAGCAATGTCCTGGTAAGAAATTTGAATTCTTACAATCTGTTACAGCAGATTGTCTTGATTTCATTTATTGGTGCTTTGGATTTTAAAGCAGTGACTGTGCACAGGCCTTTTTACAGAATAATTGGTGTATTTTCATCAGTATGCATTCTGAACCCCCCCACTGATGTATGCAAGAACTTTTTCAATATGTGTAAAACAATAACATTTATTATTCAGTGTGTGAAATATATTACCACGAAAGAATAAGAGATACTAAACAGAATTTTAAGGAAAACAAAGCGATCTTTGTTGTAAGGGGAGGGGGGGGAGACAAGAAGACGATACGTGAAAAAGTACAAGGTACTGGTATGCTGCAAAAGAAATCCGTTTTGCCCCAAGCCTTTGGCTTCTCACAGAACATCTGTCATACAGCTATTACTTTCTAAACTTGTTGGATTTTGTCTGAGCTTAATTCTTTGCAGAAGTATTTGCTACAGGGCTCTTTTCTTTTTCTGTGTTAAATATTTTATAGTAAAGAAAACACTGCATGGGCCTGTTTGCATTCAGAATTTGTCTTTCATGAAGATTGCTGCTGTCAGCAGCCACATGTTTATGTAGTATTGTGAATACTTGCCCGGAGTCGGAGTGGTTTGCAGCAGATTTTAGCAGATGTTTTGTATCAGTGTGGATTTAATTGTTTATAAAGATCCAGTAGCTCAGTAACCCAGTGTTTTGCGTACCAATTAATAAGGGAGGTTAGAATAATGGGGAGGGCTGATTCAGTTAGAGCATTAAAGAAATTGGCTTAGTTTTAATTCTCTTTTTATTATAATGGTATCTTGTGTAACACAATGTGAAGTACTACAAGTTGTTACCACTTGTTCATTATTAGAATTGAGGACGATATTAAGACTCTCAGTCTGAGATTAACAATAAAGCCTACTTATTTGTAAATTGAATGTTTTATTCCAGGAAAACATAAATGAGAATGTCTTTTTTTATTCTAGATGGGTTTTTTTTTTAAGTTGGACTAAGCTATTTTGTTTCAAGAGGATTTAAATTAATTTCATAAGCTCATAAGATTAATAAGAGCACTTGGAAATACTTACTTTTTGGAGTAGATATTTCAAGTGTTTAACTTGATCTTGTAATGCTTAAAACACACAGGAAAAAACTTAGTAGACATGGCTCTCAAAATAATTGGAGAGAGCTGAAATTGTCCTTGCTTACAAAGATTAATTCATTTGGCAGTTTAGAAATCCCTACACTGTAGGTCAAGTACATTTTCTAGGAGGAAACGTGGAATCTTTTCCCTAATATCCAACATAAACTTTCCCTGACACAGGTTCAGGCCATTTCCTCAGGTCCTGTCCCTGGTCACCACAGAGAAAAGATCTGTGACTGCATCTCTGGTTCCCCTTGTGAGGAAGTTGTAACCGCAGTGAGGTCTCCCCTCAGTCTTCTGTGTTGGCTTCTCACCTCTTTCTCCTGTTTGCTTTGAGGTCCTGATGATACCCCACTGGCACACATTGTGTGCCAGCAGACAGCATGGTTCATTCCTTGATGGAAGCACTTCTGGGCACCAGTTGCCCTTCCTCCTCATCCTAACTCCTCTATAAAACTTGTTGGTGCTTAATTATATTTTAACAGCGCTCTCATTTCCCTACCGTGGAATTGCCCAGTGTTGGAAACAGCAGCACTCGGCGCCATTTCTCAGCAGAGAGCCTGTGAGCACAGCATGTAAGGGCAGTACCTTCCTGCCTTCACTGTGTGCCAAGGTACAAAAGCAGAGCCTAGACTGGTTCCCAGAGATGCTCAGCTGAGGTTCGGGGGCCTGGGTTGGTCGTCTTGCAATTTTCTGCTTCTTCTGGTGAATGTGGGAGAGGAACTGGAGAGGGTTTAATGCTGTTCTGTTTCCTTTTTTTTTTTAAGGTGTATAACTGTTACCTGTTGGGATTTCCTTTCAGTGTAAAAACATATGTATCAGTGTGAGACTTGCTGTATTCTCTCCTTTTTGTCATTCACAGTATTATTCTATCACAAAATAAGCTGTCTTGCTTAGCATTTAAAGACTTTGTGGTCTACAGAAATTCTTACAGAATACACACAAGTCAAGCTGATGGAAACTGTTACATTGAAATGCTGATACAGTACATCACTTTTAGGGGAATGGGAGAACTGAGCTGTCAGAGGTTGATGTACTTGTCCATCATATTCCGTACACTGCAGCAGTATATGAGCTAGGAGGTACAGACTCAAGGGAGAGTAGCTCCACCTTTGTCATCTCATTTTGTTTGGCTCCATGTGTACAAACTGCCACAAAAATCAGACTCCAGAACCACATTGCACCAAAGCCAGCTGAAGGGAAGCAGCAAATGCATCAAGTTAGCAATGGGAAACTGCTTATGGTGGAACTGGTTTTTGTTGGTGGAGGCTGAGGCTGACTTCCACCCTTAGGCATTAAAGGGAAAGCCATCATCATCTTGCAAGTGGTGTAAAGTAATCCCAGGCAGAACGTGCTGGTGTGGCAATTCCAAATATGCTGGGAAAGCCCATGGGTTCAATTTCCATGATGGTCTCACATTTTTGGGCCTCATTTGAAAAAAGCTGAACTTGGGAGGGTATCAGAACCTCTAGAAAGCAAAGGCCACCTCTGGATCTGCTTTGAGTTCTGAGCAGGGTAACACCCTGTGTTTCACATGCAAACCAGTGGCTCAAGTATTGCTTGTTGCAACTTGGACGTGGATGTTATTGTGCTGACATGAAACAATACAATTTCTGTTTATAACAGATGGCTCAATTCTCCACACCTTTATTTATGGATTACAGGATTTCTATTCTTGCCAACCAAAGCTTTAGTCATCAAAACAAATGTTGAAATTTTGTAGACACCTATTAAAAACTGTGTTCTTTTTTATTTCTAAATAGAGGTGTCTATTTAGAAAATTTCTTTACAAGTGTTGAAATGTGTACCTTAGCCTGGTCTAATCTGGGAGTGTTGGTAAACTTTTCTGGAGTTTGTTTAAAATCAAAAAAGCACAAACAAAAACATACCCCCAGACTGTAATTGCCTCACTCTGGTTATTTTTAAAATATTTTTCTAATGAAAGCTGTTTTTTAAATTCTACTTTTAATCTGGTTATAGTCTTTACCTTAACAAAACTTACTTTTACTCTGCAACGTGACAATATTGGTGAGTTACTTAACACATAATAGCTGGATCATACGACTTGTTTTTTATGGAAGGAATTCTTGGAGGATATATACATATGAAGTCTTGTGCTAAATTTTAACAGATCCCTGGTCTAAAATTCAGAAAAATCTGTGTGAAAACTACTTCTGTTTTAATACAAGAATGCTGAATCCCAAAACACGTTGTATCAATTCTTTAAATCCATTAATAGGCAAAAAAAATGCCTGTTCTTTACAGTGAAACATGCATAACTACTCGAGAAAATACTATAATTACAAATATGACCCCAGTTACTGCAGAAATATTTATAGTGGTAGGTTTTACACTTTCTGCAGATGGCTCTATGTGGAATTTAGGAGAAATCGATGGGCCTGAGGGGCCTGTTTTGATACAACTTGAGGCTGCTTGTCTCTGACATGTAAAATATTCATACTGTGATGATCTGAAATTTAGAGGAGAGAAATACAGTGTTTATAGTGTGGACTTGAGGAAGCAAGTGATGGAAGTAAGGCTTCTTTGCACTGGCAGTACTTGGTGACCACAAAAATCTTGGCACAGTGCTTCAATCCACTTTGACTACCTTTATGGTAGAGTTAAAACTGGAACCAAGTAATGCTGAGCTCCAGACAGACCCATAACAAAATGTAATAACCTTCATTATAGATTTGTTTGCCTCGATGCCTACATTATGCTTGCATTTTCTACCTTTAGTATGTAACAGGGTTTGTTTAAAAGGGCATCTTAATGAGAATCAGTGCTTTTTTTTCCTTCCTTTTGGGATTTTGTTCTGTTAGTGTGCCTGGCCTTCAAAGCTGGCCTTTGCAGTGTGTGTTGCCTCCTGATGACAATTTTGAGTTTAAAGCGCTTGTATTTTATGTTAGTAACACTTCAGAGAATTTTTATCGCTTAAGATTTCAAGTTTCATAATGCGAGGAGCTGATTTGTTTGCCTCGATGCCTACGTTATGCTTGCATTTTCTACCTTTAGTATGTAACAGGGTTTGTTTAAAAGGGCATCTTAATGAGAATCAGTGCTTTTTTTTCCTTCCTTTTGGGATTTTGTTCTGTTAGTGTGCCTGGCCTTCAAAGCTGGCCTTTGCAGTGTGTGTTGCCTCCTGATGACAATTTTGAGTTTAAAGCGCTTGTATTTTATGTTAGTAACACTTCAGAGAATTTTTATCGCTTAAGATTTCAAGTTTCATAATGCGAGGAGCTGCAATGACGACCTTCAGTGTGGATTCACACAGTTTGCAGTGGGCCAAGTGTAAGGAGTATTTGGAATTTTGAGAGTAGATGGGGATGCTGTGGCTGTCTACTACTTGAATTATTGCCTGCATCAGCTGTGGATTTTCACTGCAATTGCTAATACCAGTGTTCATAGATTTTTAATTATTGTTATTTTGCAGTTTACAAAAATGACGAAGACTTCTGGTTTGTCAGAGGATATAGTGTGGAACTGCAAGATACTGCTGAAGGAGAGGGATGTGGTTCTAAAGCTCATGAATAAATGTGAAGACATTTCCAATAAATTGACAAAACAGGTAACCAGTATTACTAGAGGTGGAGGATGTGGATGGAACATAGAGCAACCCTCCATTCTGAATCGCAGGTATCTCTCATGTTTATACTTCAGAAGGGTGTTGGTCAATAAGGTGTACTTGAAGACTGGGATTTTCAGTTCTGTAGTCTCTGAAAGTAGAGTTGCAGATTTTTGATACTTAGTAACGCTCAGTGAGAGAATCTAACAGATTTTTAAAGTGTATCAGGAAGGCTGGTGGCCAGGATAAGAGCATAAAAAATTATAACTGTTTTATTTCCTCCAGTTTCTGGTGAATATAACAGCTAACCTTAAGCAATGGAATCATGAGTTGTCAACTTATTTCGAATAAAAACCCAAGCAAACCTGCGTATGTAATGGGGGGCAGATTTCTAATAGAATTTCATTTCAAAAATGCTAAATTGGAACAAATCTAAGCCAACTGGGCAGGTTTATTAGCTGAATGAAAGAAATTGGTCAGGAAGTTCAGGTGTACCAATAATCTGGAACTCTGTATCTAGTCAGAGTGGCAGCTGGAATGTGTTGTGGGGAAGGATTTCTTTCAGAGAAGTAAATTGGTAAGGATCTCCAAGTAGCTATTAGGAGGAATGGAAATGGATGTGGTGGAGGGTATTATTCTAAGGGTTAAGAAATGTAGAGGTGTAGTGGGAATGGCCAAAGTAGCAGCTTGAATACTGTTAGAAGCAGAAGATACTCAGCTGTATCAGTGTGAAATAAAGCCTGGGAGGAAGTAGGAAATCTTAGGAGGAAGGATGTCAGTGATGCTCCTTCTTTGGAAAAAGTGCTGAACTGGGTGACTTGCTGTTGAGTGTGTTTTGTGGGTTGTGTGTTTGTGTGTACGTGGTGACACGTACAGTAATTGTACAACAGAGCAAAATTAGGGATGCAGCTGCAAAATGCCACTTAATTAATTGTGTATTTTAGAAATCAGTAGTTCTGTAACTGCTTTTATGTGGTTGTGTATCACTGATTGTAGAAGAGAAGTATTTCTTCTGTCACTCACTTTGATCATTTAAGGTCTCTGAAAATGGAGATAAGCAACTCAGTTTGTGTACAGGTGACTGATTAAGAAAGTTTGTGTTTTTCTCTACTAGGTCTGGAGTACATTAAAATTAATGCAGTGTTAAATAAAGGCAGTGTTAAATCTGCCAGTCTGTGATTACCATAAGTGTAAAGTTGTGTTTCAAGGAGAAACAAATAAAAGGTTGGTAATAAGCTTGATTGTTTTTAACAGTTTGAAACTGAAGCCATATCAGAAGATTGGTTTGAACTGGTTAGCACTGCTGTATAAGCACAGATTGAATGGCATCTTGGCTGATGAAATGGTAAGTGTGAAACTGCTTATTTAAGAATTGTTAAAATTTTGAGAAAAGACTTTGTTAAATCCTCGTCTAGAAACCTCCAGGAGATTATAAGTAATCCTAAATTGCAAACAGTTCTCCAAGATCTTAGAAGCTGCTGAGCTCCTTTCCATCTGAAAATCCAAGGTAGCCTAAGATTCATGGACACTTAAAAATCACATAGTGTCTTCTGGTGCAATGGAACTGGTTTCTACCACAACAGGTTATTTTCAAACCATTGAGTTTAACAGCTCCTTACCCAAAAATATAATTAATTCTACAGCATTTAGTGTAGTGACCCTCCCTATTTTCTCCATTTCTTCACCAGTTTCAAAACAGGCAGATAACAATACCGGAAAAACAAATGAGTAGAAACATTCTCTGCTTCTCCAGAAGCGGCATTTCCACCATCTCTTGCGATGACACTCCTCATCAACTTTGAACTAAGAGAGACAAGCTTTTGGGTTTGAGGTTTTGTTAATGGCTGACACCACCCATAGTTGTACAACAGAAAAAACTTACTGATGCAGCTGCTGAATTTGTGGTCTGTTGTTTTTAATCCTGGCTGCTGTTTGTCTGCTGATGAACCATGAATGAAAGCACTGCTTTGCCTTGCTGTGATTTAGGCAGTGTTTCTCAACTTCTGTATGTTTCATGCTAGTAAGAATATGGGGGTGTTTTGTGGTAGATATGTGAAATTTTTTAATTCATGATGCAGAAAACAGGAAAAGTGAGTGTTGGTGGAAATGTAGGCTTATCTTTAATCTGATTGGCATATTAAATTCCACTTCAGAAATACTGGAATACCCTTTGTACAACTGGGTCAAATGGAAATAGGCATTTGGTTTCCAAGTAATCATTTTTCTCTGCACCATTGGTTCAGGAAGGTAAATTTCTGGAGATTATTTGAGGGGTGAACTAGAACTAAAATGAAATACTTCATTAATTGAAAACATGAATCTTTGTTCAAATATTGAGCTGAAATGATAATGAAGTTTGACTGAGGTTGTACTTAAGAAGGAATTGTCTTCTGTAAACCTGGTTCTTCAGAACAAATTTTCTGATCAGATTTCTAATCTTTACTGGGTCATCACTACACTGTAATTGCTTTAAGAGTTCAAAACAATTTTATGTCATGCAGATTGTAAATTTTGTTTAAATGGATTTATTTTCTCTTAGGGCTTAGGAAAAACAATTCAAGCTATTGCATTTCTGGCTTATCTCTACCAAGAGGGCAATAAAGGTCCCCACTTGATAGTTGTGCCAGCTTCAACGATAGGTAAGTTACAACCTTCAAAATCTTTTGTTAGGGAAAAAGAACCAAACCAATCATGGACATATTGTAAAGCAAAGATAAATTAATGAAAGAAAATTGGATTTTCTTATGATGGTAATCAGCTCCTTAAGTAATTTGAATTGGAATGCAGACCATACTGCAGGCATGCTTGTTCTGAATTAATTAGACTTAGCATGGAACTTTTTTAGACAATCTGTCTGCTTTGAAAAAAATGAAGCTGCTTGTTACAATCTGAACTTGTGTAGCAAAGTAGTCTTTTTACTTACTGAATATTGGCTGAACTTGCTAGTCTTCAGGCTGTGCTTAGGGCTAGGTTTCATGACATTTTAAACATTCACTGTCTTTTTTCCTCTTTACTGCACAGCATCTGTCAAAGGAGATGAAAATCCTAAAATGATGAGGCTGTCTTTTACTTGTGTGTTCTGATTGTTTTGTGGCCTCAGTTGAAATTGGAAAGAGGATGATGGAATAAAATGTTAGCAAAGCTGATGAGGTTGAGCAGAAAATGGTTCTTGATGGAGTTAAATTTGGATTTATTGAATGGCAGAGGAAGTAACAAGTTGAGTTTAGAAAGTAAATGCTGCTTTTAGTATAAAATACTAATTTGGGCTTCAAAAATTTCTCTTGATGCATCAGAAAAGTTTCCAGTTGTTCAACTTAAGTTTGAAATCCTCATTTCTACTGTGCTTTCAAACTCCACTGGAACCCACTTTCTAAAACAACTCTTAATAATGCATATATTACTTAAAGCCTGAGGTGTATGCAAGTATGTGAACAAAGGTGCTTTTGTGAAGTCAGTCCTAGAGTCCCAATAGTAGAGGCAGGTTGGCAATGCCTGGGCAGTGCAGTCTGCTGGCAGTTTTCCTGACACTTTTCCAAAGGTGTCTCCTCACCCCTGACCTGGGTCCCTCCCTCCCAAGTGGCATTTAGCAGCGTCCCCCTTCTGCTGTGGTTTGGGGTCAGCACTTGTTGGCTGTCAAGCAGCTTCCCCTTGGGCACAGCAGTGTTGCCTGTGGCCGCTGTGCTGCACACCTGGAGCTGCACAGCTGCGATGTCAGGCTCCCAGAGGCACTGTCTCTCCCGGTGATACACTTCTGCAGGCAAGTACCGACAGATTAAGTGATTTGCTTTTTGGGATTGAACTGTCTAGGGAAGAAACCAAGCTGCAAAGTTATACATTTATTTCATACAGTGGTTGCAGATGATGCAGGGCCTGTTCCTGCAGGAGTTTAAAGAGCAAGCTGGTTGAGTTACTAAAACCCAGTTAGAGTTGATTCAGTTTCTTACCTACCAGGTTTACAGTTTTAAGACAGAACACCTCTTAACCTTTAGGAGAATTTAAAGGGATTTGCTTTAAAATCAGATGTTTGGGTTGATGCTGAGGTGTGAAACAGTAGGACCTAATAAATTATAAATTACTTGGGTTTTGTTTTAATGTTGTCTTACAGATAACTGGATAAGAGAAGTTCATCTGTGGTGTCCTGAACTGAATGTCCTCTTTTACTATGGTGAGGAATCTAGTTCAGAAGTGAATCCAATAATGCAGTTGCTTGTATGGCGAGTACAAGAAAAGATTAATTGCTCATTGCAGTGTTGTTTTAAGACAATTGTTGAAATACACAGATTTATTGATGAGTGATTTCTCTGCAGTGTCTTTAATTATTACATGTATATAAATACATGTAACTGTACTCATTTTATGACTTGTCCTTCTTTAGGATCCCAAGAAGATAGGAAACATCTCAGGTTGGACATTCACAATAAAGTCGTTGATTTCAATGTGATTGTGACTACGTAAGTGCAGTTAAAACACTACAAACAGGGAGCTTTAGTGAGGTCCTGCTGACCTCTAGTGGTACAAGAAACCAGACCATTTTAGGATTTGGGTTTTGGATAATGGTCCAAATGGTCTAGGATTTTATGATCATGTAAGAGATACTGTGTCATAGGTGCTTTAGATATGTGTCTGTCATAGATGCTTTAGATATGTTAGCATGTATATTACAGATAATATTACATTGTAATAGACTTCAGCAAATTTTTAGGAAGTGTTGCTGAGAGCATTGGCTCATCAAGTAAACTGAAATCATTTACCAGTAATGAACTCTGTTGTAGTTAGTTACTTCCAGGGAGTTCTACTGCCCCTCGTGCACTTTCTCCATAACTCTTAACAATATTAGAGAATTTAATTTGATTGTGATAACAGTACATTCATTTTCAGAGAGAGACTAAGTGCAAGTGATATTTGTCTCTGACAGATACAACTCTGCAATCAGCAGCTCGGAAGATCGAGGACTGTTCCGCAGGCTGAAGCTTAACTATGCAATTTTTGATGAAGGTCATATGCTCAAGAACATGAGCTCTATCCGCTACCAGCACCTCATGACAATTAATGTAAGAGGTTTAGTTATTGCTGGGTTAGAGGGAACAGCTCCTGGGTTTTCTGTAGTAGTTACAAGCAGGGGGAAAGTGGAATATTAACTGTAACATTCGAATACATGTAACTTTAGAGGAACTGCAGCATGCAAGTGGAGTTAAGTGTTGGTGTGGTCTAAGGAGTAGATCCTGCACTGTGATCACTTCTGGAACATAAGCTCCCAAAGAAATGTAATAAATTTCCTGTACCATCATTACAATGATGGTAATTCTTGAGTTTCAGTATTAAGCAAATTCCCAGTTACATTCCAGAGTAGTAAAGATTTTAAAGATGCTATTCTGATTACTTGTGCTGAAACCTTGTAGTATTTAAGGACCTACTCCGATAGGGTAAGAAAAGCCAGCTTGAAAATACTTTTCCTTGTGGCTTGCTGCCTGAGTCAGCAGAATTTTGAAAAATAATTGAGAACAGCTCTTTCTCTGAATAATATGATCTAGCACTGTAGTATTTGTACAGTAATAATAAACTTAAGACCACTTACTGCAACTTATTTTTCAAGATCATGTTTTCATCAATAGCCTTTTTAAAAAGCTGATCTTTAAGCAATAGAACTTGCTTGTACTTGCAGTTCAAAACTTGTGCTTAAGTACTGTATGACATTAGAGAAAACAATAACCAAAACAAAGCGCAAACAGAACAGTTAAGATGAAGCCTAATAGATCCAGGAATGCTTTTTTAATTGTCTTAAATTGGTGCGCAGTTCCCCACAGATCTATAAACAGTTTTGTTGACTTAACAAGGAAATAATTCCACGAATTCCAAATATAATGTTAAATAGTTATCATTGAAACTAAGTTCATTTTCTCACTTCTCCATAGCTGTGTTTTTTTTGCCAATAGTATTTTTTAGCCTGTCTGACAAATCTTTCTCGTTGCTCTTTGCACTTTGGACAAACAGGCCAAGAATCGCTTGCTGCTAACAGGGACTCCAGTTCAAAATAATCTGTTGGAATTGATGTCCCTCTTGAATTTTGTCATGCCCGATATGTTCAGCAGTAGCACAAGTGAAATTCGAAGGATGTTCTCTTCAAAAACAGTGAGTATCATGAATTCTCTTCTTGAAAATAACTTTTCTTTTTGCTAGAAGACTGCTGTTGCTGCATAACTTCTGTTTTATTGGTATTTTATGAAAAAAAAAAGTAATGTGATTATGAAAATCTAGAAAATGAAACAATTGAGTAAACCTTTTAACTGAAAATATCCTGTAACAGGATCTTGGAATATTAATGGTCAGGTCAAGTATGGCTGTTTTGACTGGGGTTTTCATCAAGTTAGAGACGTTAAAGTGGTGGTGTTAGAGCTGAAAGCTTCACACTGCAATTGAATTCTTTCAATGTTTTCCTTAGAAGAGTGCTGAAGAACAAAGCATATATGAGAAGGAGAGAATTGCACATGCAAAGCAGATAATAAAGCCATTCATCTTGAGAAGAGTAAAAGATGAGGTAACATTTTATCTTTAGAATGAAGGGTTTGTGTTATCAAAAAGCCTGATAATCTCTGAGACCAACACCATAATATGAGATTAAATTACTTATTGATCTTAAAAAATGTTAATGGGCACTTGCAAACTTCAGTGGTCTGAAGGGGGTAACGCTGATTAGCAGGGGAGTAGATCCCAAGTATTGCATATAATAAATATTATTTAATGTAGTTCTGGAGTGTGCAGACCATGTCACTTGAGGGGAAGTTGATATATAATCTAGGTCAAGACCTGAGTTAAATTGCTGCCCAAGTTAGTGAAGTTGCAAGCAGTGCAAGGAGCTGGGATGAGGAGAATTAACAGAGTATCATAACAGCTATAAGACAATGCAAAATTATTGATGGTTCACAACAATACAGGTTTTATCTGGTATCATTTTGTTTTGTCAGGTCCTTAAACAACTACCTCCCAAAAAAGATCTCATTGAACTGTGTGCCATGTCTGATAAACAGGAACAACTCTACTTGGCTCTTGTAAACAAGCTCAAGAAAACCATCAACAGTAATGGTATGCAAGAGCCTCGTTTCCTTCTGGTGGATTTGGTCATGCTGAGACATATATTGAACATGACTACAGTGTTTGCTTTGTAGAAATGTCTAATGCTCATAACCTGTCTATATCCCTTCCATGAATTTGCTTGAAGTTCAGGTAATAGGTGAATTTTCAAACTGAGTTCTTGCAAACAAAGCTCTGCTGAGAAATAAAAGTGTTTCAGATGGTTCTTTTCAATAGTAGTACAAAGTAGTGCTTTGTACTACTTTTCAAAAGTAGTACAAAGATGCCTTCTTTGTTTACAGAGAAAAACTCTGATATGGGAAATGCAATGATGCAACTTAGAAAAATGGCAAATCACCCTCTTTTGCATCGTCAGTACTACACGAATGACAAGCTCAGGACAATGTCCTCCCTCATGCTCAAGGTAAGGGGATGAGATTCAGAAGCAATCCTTCATTTCTCAGAATTTCTAATGCCAACTTGTTTCTTTGTGTCTTTTGTTGTCAGGCTTCTGGTCAAAAATGTGTCTTAGCCAGACTTAATTAATTGTTGCTGCTTTTTATTTCTTTGCATCTATCCAGTGCTCTAATCAAGCTCTGTAGGTATTTAACGCTGATTTTTGTATCATTAGAATTGAGAGAACAGTTGTGGGTCTGTAGTCTCTTTTTCATAAACTCTGCCTTAGCACCTCTTCCCTCCTCCCCAGAATTTAAAGCCAGAGTATTTATGGAAAAAATCTTGGGTGGGCACTTGAGTTTAGTAGCTTTCTGAGTAGCAAGAACAGAGTAGTACAAAACTAAAATAGGGAAGGCCTAAGTATTGATCTGTTAAGGATTTTTTTTTTCATTTGTATGGGCTTAATGCCTGAGGAGCTTGGTGAAAATTGTTGCTGATGTCTAGAATATAAAATAAAAAACCTAACTCATTGTGCCACAAGTGCTCTAAAAAAGTTGGAGCTGGCTTTGAATATTCTTCACCTTTTTCTAAAGTGAAGCCAGATGTGGTTGGAGAAGCAAGAAGTGACCCATTGGTTTACAAAGGATTTTTGTCCCTTTTTATTCCCATACCATTGTACTGCCCAGATATGGCTTTTCTTTCTTCTTTCTTCCAGGCATGACATCCCTCTACCCACCCTACATCTTGGGCTGGGCTTTCCATGTCTTCTACCATCTATCCAAGGACTGGACCTCCCTTTTAGGGAATATGTCTTCAGGGGAAGAGGTCTCAGAAAGGGGTAAAAGGTCATAGGGCTTGATGGGAAGTAGGTAATTGTTATGAAGGTTTAGCATATCCTTCTTAAGTTTTTGGCAGTATAAGTGCTTCTTAGAGCTGAACTGTGAAGTAAATATCCTCTCCTATAAAATTAAGGTTGAGAGTTCATCTTTCATTGCTTGCATGAGCCCAGCTCTAGCATTTGTCCACATCTAGGTGTGTTATTACTTTTTTCTTGCAGAGATTATGGATGTTACTGTGTGGTGGTTTTGGTTTTAGTTCTCTGGTAAGATTGTGTATTGTATGATTTCCCTTTGTTTTTGCTAATAGGAACCCACACATTGTGATGCTAACCCTGACCTTATCTTTGAAGATATGACAGTAATGACAGATTTTGAGCTGCATGTGCTTTGTAAGCAATACTCTCACATCAATGACTTCATGTTAGACGTGGATCAGATCCTGGATTCTGGAAAGTTTAGAGCATTGGAACGCATTCTCTCTGACCTTAAAGAGAAGGTATTACAGATGACTGAAGCTTTTTCCTGTCTAAAGAGTGTCTCTAAATAACTGGTTAAATTAATACCTGCCAGCTCTCTATGCAACCCAGTTGCTTTGCTGTGGAGTTCTACAATGTAATTTAGTGCATGTGCAGAATTGAGAAGCAACCCTTACAGCTTTTAATGTGATGAGGATGTGCCTCACTTTAGAGACAGCTGAAATAAGTTTTCCCAGTTTATCAAGTTTCAGAGTATTCATCCCAAGTTAGCTACTCTATGTATATATGGGGTCTTGCATAATTTTCACACCTTATGAACTTGGACCTTCTCTTGGCAATTGAATAACTGTATTACATTAGAATAATCATGTGTGTTAAGCCAGTGGAAAGGTAAGAGGAGGTCCCTGCTTGAAGTCCTACCCTGAGATTCAAACAGTTTTATTTTGCAAATAAGCATGTGCCATATTTATTCATATTTATCCTGAATTTCAACAGGTGGGTGCTGTGGATCTGACTATTTCAGACAAAATAGGGCTACTCTGTGTATTACATGAAATATTTAAATTTAAGTTTTGAATAAAAATATATTGATGCTTATGGATGAAATGATCTGTCATTTATGCATTTGATATGTGGTTTGTTTGAGATATCTAAATACAAATTAAAATATTACTGCAATAACAGACAGCGAGTGAGATCCAGATCTACTGGCTATGAAATCTTCACTGAAAGTCAATCCTGACTCAATGATTTTCAGCTTAGTCTTTTATTTTGGAAAACAGGGATTCTATGAAAGTAAAATCATATATTTGCATTAATAAAGAATTCTTGTGCTTCATAGTTGGCATGTTTCAAAAATTTTTGCTTTGCTTTGTCCTTTTCAGGGTGACAGAGTTGTGTTGTTCAGCCAGTTCACTATGATGCTGGACATCCTGGAAGTTTTCCTAAAACACTGGCAACACAGATACCTTAGGCTGGATGGGAAAACGCAGATTTCTGAGCGGTATGTGACTCTTGCCAAAAATGAGAGAAAGTGAATGTGTTGGAGAGGGGGAGGTGACTTTGGACCCTTATCTTTGTTTTCCAATGTATAGAAGTCTGTGCTCACTGGACATTGACCACAGAAGGTGTTTAATGTTGAATTTCAGATGACTTTAGTAAGGGTGAGGCTGAAAGGTGAGGTTTAGGTGGTGTGGTTAACAGTCTCAGCCATGGAAATGAAAAATATATCTTCAGCAGTTCCTCTTGTGTTTGATTTGTGTGTCAGCATGTCATAACACCTGTAGCTATTCCTTGGAAGTAGAGTGTATCTCTTTTACAATAGGCAGATACACTTTGTTTCTCTAGGACAAACCATTCTGTCTGTCCCTGCAACTGAAAATGTTGCAATGCTTTTCTTGTTTGAGCTGAGCTGATTTTCTTTCTCAAGAATTTTTGAAGGGTTTTTTTTGATGCTTTTTCCTTCATTTCAAAAATCTGTCGTTCTTGCTGTTGTGTTACTTCCTGTGTAGAGCTGTTGTCTGTTTCTGCCCTTACATGTGCAGTTATTGTCACGAAGATTGTCATGAAGCAAAATTCATCCCCTACCTTCCCATTGGTTTCATGTGCTTCAGTCTTCCATTGTCCTCCAACTGACTCTTTGTGTTCTGTGATCATCAAAAATCTTTTTCTAAGCCTGTTTTCACTCTTTGCTATCCATCTGTCACTCAGTATGTTTCTCTGGTCACTGCAGAGGACTGTTGGTACCCTTTTTCCTGCTGCATAACATCTGTACTTTGGAGCTCCTGTGCAGTGCCACTGTCCTCTCTTCCAAAAGATCATCCCAACTTGTGTGTTCAGCTCTGGAGCCAGTGTGGAGTGTTTTCCAAGGCCTGATGCGTGGTGTCTTGTGTTCTGCAGGATACATCTGATAGATGAGTTCAATACAGACATGGGTATATTTGTATTCCTTCTGTCCACCAAAGCTGGTGGCTTGGGCATTAATCTGACCTCAGCCAATGTTGTGATCCTTCATGACATTGACTGCAACCCTTACAATGATAAGCAGGCCGAAGACCGATGCCACAGAGTGGGGCAGACACGGTAAGACTTATTAAAATTACAGTGCTTGGGTTTCCTTGGAGGAAAGCTCACAAAGGAGGCTAAAAGGACAGTATTTATGATAGGAAGTTTTAAGCAGAGACTTGTATAGAGCAGCTCTGGGTTGTGTGGGAGCTAGGAACTGTAATTGTCTTAGTCCATGTTGCTGGCAGAACAAACCTTTATTTACACTTTCCTCCTTTCCCTAGTTCACTATAACTCTCAAATTGTGCATAAATCTCAAATTTCTGGTGCTGGGAACTATTCCAAGGTAGATCTGAAGTCTTTGGGACTGTCTGGCCAAGCTGTTTGTTCTCTTCAGGAGACTTCTAAGCTTTTAAGTGTCACCCTGTCCTAAAGAGTGAAACAATAGAATGTGTGCAATTTCAACTGTATTAAATGGTAAAAGGGAATTAGGGGGAATTGGACTAGTTTATATTAATGGAGATTTTTGTGACTGTCCAGATATTTGCAGTGGCTGGGAGTGAAGGAGAAAACATGTTTTCTGGCAATACAGACCATAGTTGTTCCAGAGAAAAATCTAGAAGCGCTTTATATTACAGTCTCATTCATTACCCCATCCTTGCTTGAAACCCCAGCCAGGCATAGCATCCTTCCCTTCTGCACTAATCCAAACTAGGCAAATGGATTTTTTTGTTTTTCAGAGAAGTACAAGTCATAAAGCTCATCAGTAAGGGGACTATTGAAGAAACCATGCTCAAAATCAGCCAACAGAAATTGAAGTTAGAACAAGATATGACTGCAGCAGAATCAGGTAGGTGTCTTGCACATAATGATGTCCACTCAAGTAAATTAAAGCTGCAATATGTTAGTCGGAAAAAATAATGTTCTTCATGCAGACAAGCCTTTTGTTGTTTGGGGGTTTTTTATGTTGAACTAGAAATTCAGTATTTTTGCTGGTTGTTCTTCGATTTAACAGGAGGTGCCCTGAGTCTGACCCAGAAATCAGTGACCAAGTCCTACAAGCAGAGGATTTTTTTACTGTTTTGGGGACATAGGCTTTTATCTGTTTATGCAAAATATTTTAAGCTGTACTAATGCTTCTCTTTATTCCTCAGGAGAAGAAGGAACCATTCCAGCAGATATAGCCACATTATTAAAAGCTTCATTGGGTCTCTAAAATGTAAATATGTTGTGAAATTCAAGGAAGAAATGTGATTAAATACCCCAAGGACTCTTACATTACTGTTGACCAGGAGTTTTATGAACGTTTATAACTTTTTGTAGTTTCTTTATTGTATTGCTCATGGTATTGAAAAATTTTAACACCAATAACATTCTTTTAATGCTTAAAAAGCATAAATGGCCCAAAAGTGCCAACCTCAGATGCTGAATAAAGGTTTTACAGATCACTTTTGAAAATGGGGACCTAAGTAGTAATTGTTTTAACAAATCTGCTACTGCTTAAGATTTGTCAGTATTTTTGTAATTATTTCTACCTCCAAATATATATATATATATATAAACTGTCTGTTTCACTGGATTCCGCGTGTAGATTTTTTTATATGTGCCTTATTTGACAATGCTCGAGTCTGTTTTCTGCTTGTTTTGGTTCATTTGATGTACCGTACTGATTTTGTATCAACTTGTTCCAATAAAATTCCATAGACTGACAAAATGTTTTCATGGTTGTGGTGATTTGGGGCAGGTGAGGGGATGATAATGTGCATGTTAGAAATCAATTAGACAGCTCTCAAAACGGCTAGAATGTTCCAATTGAACTGATTTGGCTTTGTCCAGCAGTAGTTAATTACCAGTGTGTCATTATACTCTAATTACAGTGGTGTGAGGATATTGATTGTGAAAACAGAACTCCTGCCAAATGGTTTGGTCAAGTCTGTGGGTATTCTGGTCAACTTGTACGTGATTTCTGCAAATTCAGAATGGGTGGGAAATTAAAGGTTTTCCAAAACTTTTTCCAAACGTGGACTAAACTGCTTGGCTTTTCCTAGAATTGTTCTGTAGCTGTGCTGTCTGTTTCAAAATGCATAACTGAAACAAGGTGAAGATGCACTGTGTTGTTTGAGAAGGGATATGGGTAAGAATCAGTTTTCTGTGCTTCTTTAATTCCACTGGTTCTGCTGAGCTTAATAATGGGATTTAACAGAGAACCACTGGTATTTAATGCTACAGCTAACTAGGCTGTGTGTTTCTCTTGAGCATGATGCTAACCCAAATCTTATCCCATTGCTTAGTTCAAGTGTGGGTTGAAACAAGATCCCTGCTCTTCAGGGTGGGCTGTGTGGTGCTCTGGATGTGTATGGGATCAGTTAATGTAGTCTGGAGGAGCAGTGGATACCTCTGGGGTCAGTATCTGTCTTTAGGTGCTGTGGAACTCGTGTGTTTCTACCTTTCTTCCTTGTAACTGTTTCTCCTGTTTGTAGCTGGGGGTCTCAAGAGATTGCAGGGCCACATCCTTGGAGATAGCCAAGAACTAACTGGATGCAGTCCTGGGCAGCTGACTCTAGGTGGCAGGGGCTTGGACCAGGTGACCTCCAGAGGTCCCTTCAACTATTCTATGGTTCTGTTTTTCTGATTGGGAAAGATGTACAGAGGGGAAGGAACACAAAGCCACTCCCTGAAGTCAGTTGCTGAAGAAGAGACGAGTTTTGGGAGCTAAAGAAGGAAAAATGTATGAAGAGCCAGACCAAAGCACGCAAGGAGTTGCAAAGCAGGTGAAGATGGGAATGAGTAAAGGTTGTTTCTTTCTGTTCTGACAATACCTGAGTTGTCTCTCTGAGGGGTTGTTTGGAGTCACTCATGATTCAAGGAAATAATACTTGAGGTGGGAGGGGGAAGTAAATGTGAAGGGAAATACTTTCCCAACAGTGGCGATTTCCAGCATGGAGTGTTGCCCAAGTTTGTTGTGGTTTATCTGCTTACACCACACAATGGAGACCTCTCACAAGCACTTGTGTCCCCTTGAGTTTGTGTAAACCACTTTCATCCACAGCTGTCCACATTGCCAGGATTTCCACCTGCCTTTTCTCCTGTCCTGGAAGAGCAAACCCTTCATTTGTTCTAAACCTGGTTGCCATCACTGACCCCCAGTTTGTGTCTCCTACTTATTGGCATAGATACTGAGCTGTTAAATGTTTTTGCAGCTGGTGTATTTATGGAGAACTGGTGCTGGTGTGGGCACCAGCTGAGCTGAGCTGTGCAACTGCTTTTTGGCTTGCTTTGGAGGTTTTTGTTTGTTTTTTTTCAGGGGCACAGCATAAACCTCATGCTTCTCAAACACTTTTTGCAGACCCTTGAATTTTATTGACTAAGTGAGTAGTTTTTTTTTTTTTTTTTTTTTTTTTGCTTAGTTTCCCACACATTTGCCCTCTCCTTTTAACTTGCTTTCCTCCAGATGGAAAGATTGCAATAGCCAAAATGTTGTTGAGACTGCACCTCTCCACGAAGATGCATTCACCTTTTCTCCCGTTGAGAGTGCACAAAACATTAATTGGTTTGATCGAGCACTGTGTTTGTAGAGGGGGAATGTGACTGAAACCACACTTCTGTGAATCAATATTTATTACTCTACTAAATCAGTATTTTAGATTCTCTTGCAAGTGGATACAAGCGGTAGATTTTGATTTCATACAGCATAGCCATCTGAAGTTAATTTAAATGATTTAGAAGTTACTAACTTAGGATGCTTGTCATATTGAAAACCAAGCAAGCGTTTGTTTCTCTGAGCAGCTGATCTACATTAGACTCTTCGGCCTTTTCTGGATCCAGGCTGCAATAGCTGGCAGTGCTTGCACTCTCTCCCTGAGAGCCAAAAGCCTGGGGTATTTGTCTGCCAGGTCAGGCTTACAGGATAGCAGTGTTGTACTGCACACATCCCAGTAGAAATCAGCCCACGTTACCTAGTGGAAATGGGACAGAAAACAGTAAATTTTAGTTGGTAATCTCAAAAGCCAGGACTACTAATATTCTCAAAAAACTGTGAATTTATCTGGTTGAAGGTCTCATTTTGGGGTTGGGGTTTTTTTAAAGCCCATTATTAAAGGGTTAGTAGTTAGGTTGCAATGCAAGACTTGACTTCTGTAAATATTGGTTCAAATCAAGTCCTGGCTACAAATATTACTTGTGTTACAATATTAGTCTTTCCTGCTGAAACAGCGCTGCAGAAAAGAGTTTGGGGTAAAAAGAGCACTGTGTTCATACAGAGGTTTTTTTCGTATTGCCTTACAAATTAGTCTGTGATGGTAAACAGGGTTCTGTGTAGTCATGAATTTGTGTTCACAAGTGCAAAGGCATTTAAAATGTTTTGTGTCAACATACATAGGAAAATGCATTTTCTGCTTTAGAAAATGCAGATCCTAGTCCTGGTTTGAATCACTTTTCTAATATTGTGGAAAACAATTTTCACTTTGCATTTGAGTGACCAGTTCTGTATTGTTAAGAATAAAGGGCTCAGGTGTGGGGAGAGTTCCTTCATGGCCTGACATGAAACCCAGAAATTCAGCAAAAGTCCGTTACTTGATTCTTCTGGTAACCTGATGGGAATGGGAGAAACAAAAATTATACTTACAGAATTGCCTACCAGCCACTTCTTATCCCCTAAGAAAGTATCCAAATCTTTCAGTAGCTCGGGTGCTTTGTTGGTGAGGATATCATCAAATGCTTTTTTCTGGTGGAAGAGCAAAACAGAGATGCACAGCAGTCAGCAAAACTGAATTTTTGAGGTTTTATTATTTATGAAAAAGAAAGCTGAAATATGAAAAAGATTAGGGTTAGATGCCAAAACATGGCATTCATGGCTTGCTGAGCCATGACTTAAAGCCAATTCCTTCCTTAATGAACACCTGAGTGCTCCTTGATGCTGATGTGATATGATGTGCTAAATCACGCAGCCATGGCACGGCAGGAGCCCAGCCATAGATTTGGGAAGAATCCAGCTACAAGATAGATTCCTCATGTCTCATAGCAATTTTTAGGGGACTCTTGAATATCATCTTTTTTTTAGTGTGCAGAGTCTCAGACTTCCAAAATCTCTTGTGCTGAGTCTTTCCATGCAGTCAGTCAGATGCTGGTCACTTATCTTTGCTTATCAAATCTTCTTATGGGAAACATGGAACTTGAGTTTTGAGCTTTTGGTGGGGTTGATTTATCTTTGAGCTTTAATGTTCATGTTATTCTGCTTTTTTGTCCCCACAGCAGTAAGATTTGAGGTGGTTAAAATGTGTTTTTAAAGGATGATCAAAAGGCTCAGGCTTTAGTGTTTGTATGTTAATGGCTGAAGCATGAGGTTATGATGGTGGTTCTCTACAGGCTGCTCCCCATAGCAGAAAGCCTTAAGACTGCTTTTAAAAGGGCTAAGCTGTTTCCTTTGGTGAGGAAAACTGCTTCTGATTTTGGTGAGGAAAACTGCTTCTTCTCACCTGCATGGAAATAATTAAGACTGAAGACAGTTGTGATCATCTGGTCAAACCACATGGCAGTTTTTGCAGTTACTGTGCTTGGCCTAATTTTGGAGGAACACGCTCAGGCTTGGATAAAGAAGCACAGGTGTACAGGAATGGAATTATTTCTACAGCTTTGACTGAGGTTAATGGGAAATAAGCAAATTAAATGAGGCAGAAACCTTAATGCAGGCTGAAATCAAATCACTGTTTCTATAGGCATGATCGAAGATTTAACATAATTTTCTGCTTTGTTAAGAGCTTAGTAACTGGATGAGGTGACTGCAAATAATAGCTGGGAGTTTGCAGTCCAGAAATCTCATATCTGTGCCCTGGGTTTCGTTTTTTTAGGTAAATGATCCCCTCCCCACCCTTTTACCCTGCAAAGAAAACCCAAAGTTGTTGTATGATCATGATAGTAACAGCATTCCCCAAGTAGGGGAGTGCACAGCCAAGTTGTGAAGGACACAGGATCCCTCTTCTGTGGTGAGGACAACCAGGATCCCTCTTCTGGAGTGGCATAACCTGCTCGTCTCAACCCTGGAGCTCTGCAGCGGTGGGTGCAAAGCTTTGCAATGCCAGCTGTGTTTTGGGGAATGTGGGGTGAAGGGGGAGGCTGTGCCTGGCACAGAGGGAGCTTCCACAGGCACCTTCCAGCTCTGCTCCCCTGGTTTGCTTTGATTCCTCTTGGCTACTGGCTAGATGGCATAACACATCCTCTCACCATTCCCTGGTGTGTGTTCCTGTGAGCACTGGTCAGGCCTGGGGAGGTGTTTTGGCTTCAGTGTGTGAAAATGACTTAAATCTGGCCTGGCGAGACCTTGAGACGCCACTTCGACCACAAGGTGGTGGCAGAGGATCCGGGAGGAGAGAGGGAGGAAGGACAATGTTGGGAGCGTGGGAAAGTGAGATTCCCGACCATCCTTGGCCCCAGCACATAACTTAGCATGCATACGTGCGGATTGGCACATATGGGTTGGCTGCCAGCTCTTCCCGTTTAAATTAATCACTGGTGACACGATCTGGGTCCTTGTTTGGAGAAGTGCTCGGGTACACGCGGGAGTTACAACAGGAGCTTCCCCACGGAAGGGCAGCAGAGCTGCCTCTGCACCAGCACATCAGCAGGACTGTGGCTCTTCTGAAGTGATTAAAACTCATGAGTCAGCTTACCCTCCCCAAACTAGGAAACTTAAGGAAATCACTTGGAAATGTAAGTAATTCACACTTTTAAGTATTAAACCTCCAAATTTCAGGTTTTCTCCCTGCAAGATTTCAGAGCACTTTCATATTGTTTCTTTATTTATTATGGGTTTGGAGCACCATTTTTTGCTCTGCGGTCTCTGCAATAAGATACCCCAATAATGGGTATCTTATTACCTAATAATAAGATACCATAATAAGCATTTCAGATAATGATCTGAAATGCTGCCTTTGAATAAATGGAAGGTGGCTGCACTGGCAGTTTATGGTGAGAGCTGTTGTTACACCTCCACTTCCCTAAGAGGGTCAGGTTATCTGCCTGGGTCAGAGCTGTGCAGAGCCTTGGTAACGGTGGAGTGAAATCATCCATCGCCTTCTTCCCCCAGCAACTGATCTGTGTGCTTGCTTTTGGGATTCTGGTGAGAGGCACTGGCCTGATGCCAAAAGAAACCCCAAATGCTGTAGGATAAGCCTGTGACTGTGTGTTAAAGTAGCCATGGCAGTGTAGCCTTGTGTCAGAAGCAATGCAGAGGACGAAGGTGGGCTGTGACATCTGAAAAGCGCAGTGAGGGCTGTACTCCCTGCCCTGATTAGCAGTGCCTGCTCTCCTGACAAGCAGTCATCCTTGGCAGCTGATGTTATGGAACACTGATACTTACTGAACACCTAGAAGAAATCAAAATGCAGAAACACTAAAGGATGGGACAGGGCTATTTATCTTATTGAGTTGGCAGAAAGATTTGAGAGCAGGCTTCTTGCGACAAGAGAGAGGAAATCTACAGCGCCAGCTGGGGTGGAAGTGTCCTGTCTCTGCCCTTTTGAAGAGCAGTTTGGTGTAGGCACATCCTTGGTTCAAGCTGAACTAGTGAGGGGCAGCTCATGAAGGCCTCAGAGTTTCTACCAAGGGTGAAAACAACCTGGTGACGGAGGAGGTGGGATCACCCTCAAGGAAAGAACCACAGAGCTCCACAAGATGATGAACCCAGTGGCTGTCACCCATCAGTGTCTCCAGAGCAGATGCTCATATACAGGATCATGGCTTACATGCTATCCTTGTTTAATTTAGTTATTGGCTTACTCTCACGTCCTGGTTTTTCTCTGCCCAAGGGAACAGTGTCATGAAGTCATCGATGGTGTCCACAATGGCATCAGCTAAAGCCTGTTCCACAGGCGTCTGGCCTGCCAGACCTGAGGGAAGCAAGCATATGAAGGGATGTTAGAGACAGCATCTGCAGGAATTTTTGATGCCCCAAAGGTAAACTCTGTGAATATTTTCATAAACATACATGTTCTCCAGGTCTTTTTGATACTAACAATGTGGATTTGACTCTTTGCATCCAGTTGCAAGCTTATCTACCTTTGCTTTTTCCCAGTTCTGACCTTGTACAGCCACCCAAGGTAGTGAGTTGTTCTATCCATTACCAGAGCCTCCAGCCTGAACATTGTTTCTGTATCATCTCTGCTTTCCACCAGACATTCAGCAAGGGTCAGCACAAATTCTGTTCCTTTAATCTTTGCCCATCCTGGTATTCCATTTTGGTCAACACGTTCTCTAAACGTGCACATGTGAAAGTTTCCTTCTCTTTCTCTATATCCTGCCCACTCAGCCCCATTCAGAACATTCTCATGACATTCCACATACTTTTTATTTTCCATTGTAATCAGGGACTTCAACCAAATTTTGTCTTGTTTACAAATCTGTTTTTCTCCCCTGTAGTTCCTTGGCTTTCCTGCAGTTCTCTTCATGCCTCTGCTTCTTCTCCCTAGCTGTCACTTCACAGACCTGTGCCTATGCTTTCACCTCTGAGCCTCCAGCCTGAACATTGTATCATCTCTGCTTTCCACCAGACATTCAGCAAGGGTCAGCACAAATTCTGTTCCTTTAATCTTTGCCCATCCTGGTATTCCATTTTGGTCAACACGTTCTCTAAACGTGCACATGTGAAAGTTTCCTTCTCTTTCTCTATATCCTGCCCACTCAGCCCCATTCAGAACATTCTCATGACATTCCACATACTTTTTATTTTCCATTGTAATCAGGGACTTCAACCAAATTTTGTCTTGTTTACAAATCTGTTTTTCTCCCCTGTAGTTCCTTGGCTTTCCTGCAGTTCTCTTCATGCCTCTGCTTCTTCTCCCTAGCTGTCACTTCACAGACCTGTGCCTATGCTTTCACCTCCGTGCAGGCTCAGATCAGAGACTACATGCCCTACCTCTGTCAGGTCGTCTCCCTTACTGAAACTTTGTGCTTTTGAAGGCGAGGGCTGTGCCTCTCCTCTTGGGCCTCAGGTTCTGTGATCCTTCAGCTATGAGTTGTTGGTGTCAGGCATCTAAAAATGCCATTTCTTAATTTTAGAAGATTAGTGATGTGTATGCAGCCTTAATGGCAGAACTAGTAAGTTTTCACTATGAAGTTGAAAAGATATCTTTTCCCTTCCATGCATGGCTTTTTTTCCTGCTGTAGCTTTCAGCATGATTAATTCTGGGAAGAGCCCATCATGGTCGGAATGTGCTCCAGATCCTAAGCCATTGTCACTGGTGCAAGTCAATCGAAAAAAGTCTGAACTTCAGACTGCAAAAGGAGCTTGGCTCCAGATCAGCCTCCCTACAGGAGCCAGGGAGGGAGGAAGCTTGGGTGGAAGGCAGGCTTCCCCACTGTTTTTCATCACCAGGTGGGCTTTCCTCATTCTCCTCTCTTGCAAGGAGTGGGTTGTACCAAAGCTGAAGGAAATGGACCGGAACAGAGTATTGCAGACACGCTTGAAATGTGTTGTGTTAGTGCCTTGAAGAATAATGCTATGAACTTCTGCTTCCTTCTTCAGTTAGAAAATGGGAGATATTTTGAAAGGCAGGCTACATCCATTTGCTCACAGTGTAAAAAAAAAGTAGGACAGTACTTGCTTCCCAGTCCCCCTCTTCAGTTTGCTGATGCCCAGCATGCCACGGGCACATCTGCCTGCAGCCAGACCAATTTTGCAGATGGTGTTGAATGACAGCTCTTTGACCTAAAGCAAAGCCTGGCCACTCTCTTTGATTACTTGCATTACTAAGTCTCATATCATTTTATCTAACTGGTTGTGTATTTCCACAGCATGTAAGTATTTAAGGATGCCAAGTGATGTCAACATCTCATCTAATCTCTCTGCTAGCCCAGAACTGTTGCCTAAATCTGCTTCAGAGTTCTCTGCCTGCTGTGATAATCTCCAATGCTTCCAAAACCTCCTCCTCCTGGCCATCCATCTGGTTAGCCTGGCAGGTCAAAGTTAAGCTTTAGGGAAAACTGTCCTGGCAGCCTTAGGGAAACCACAGGTATGTGCTTTCTGTCATGCAGGGAGAGGTGGATAAGGTGTACTGGCTGGAGAAGTCAGCCCAAACCCCAGGCACTGGTTTCATTTTCGCCACGCTGATGTTGATTTCTGCGTGGTTAGGCTTGCCAGGCTCTTGGTTTGTTTCTGTTTTTGCTGTGGATGTATTTTTACCTGAACATTAAATGTGAGCTCAGAAGAGAGAAAGAAAATAGTCAAAGATATATTACCTGCTTCTCTGGCAAGGTATCTTGCCATCGCCAGGCTCTGGTGGATGACAACTCCATCTACTTCCAGAATAGGGAGTTTGCCAAATGGGATAGCTTGGAGGAGAAAGTAAAAAGGAAAAAAAAAAAACAACCAAAAGTTAAATCATAGCTATTAACAGTGAGAGTCTGTGGCAGCTGTAGTTTTACCACTCATTGTTATAGCACTTAGCAGTTTCAAACTGTTTCTGTGGAGAAATACATGGACTAAAAATAAAAAAGGGTAAGGATGTAATCAGATTGCACTGTGTGAAGGCAGCTATAGCACAGAAACCAGGGGTGCATTTCCTGTTTCCTGGCTTCGTGCTGTAGAAGCCAAATGTACTCCTATACATCCAGAATTCTTTATATAGGGAAACTTTTCAGGAGAATATTTGTTTTTCCAGTTTTTCCTTCTCTATCCTGCTTTTTCCTCCCCAGGAAAGTGACCACCAAGGTTAAGTAAAGTACTGCTGAAGATTTTATAGTGCAGGATGCAGCTGGGACATGAAGCAAGAAACTAGGTAAATTCAGAAGTGATTAATTTCAGAACTTACATCATGATAAGGCATTTCACTTGGCAGTCATCACTGAGACAAATATCTTTCACACTGAACTACAAATTCTAAAAAGATATTCAAATTCACCTGATGTGGTTTGCATTAAAAAAAAATAAATTCTGCCAGTTATGGAGAAGAAGCCTCCACATTTTAAGTGTAGGGAAAGACAAACTAAGCAGGCGTCATGGATATCTGTAAGAGAGTTTGAGATAAGAAATCAGTCTTAGTTTTCTGTTATTAGTTTCATAGTTACATGGAAACTCAGACTGCTGTTTTGCTGTGTTTTGGAGAAGCTGCTGGTGTGCTATGAAATGGAACTGGAACCTTGGGGCAAAGGCTTAATTTGGGGAAAAGAGTTGTGTTTAGGGCAGTGAGAATCTGCTTGTGGGAACCTGGTGCTGAGGGAACTGTACATCTCTGCATTTCTAAGGATGCTGTTTCCAAATACGTGAATGCAAGTGCTGACCATAGCTAAATGCTTTGTACCCAATTTTCATCTGCATTACACTTTATATAATTAAGATTTATATCCATTTTAAGAGTATCTTGTGATGTAAAAAGGTGGTAGTGGAAAAGTGAGAACATTGGCCATTGGAAGCATGCAAAGTTCTTTCAAACCCAGGAGAGCTGTCTTTACAGGGCAGCTGGAATGACACCTCTATTCCATGAGCATTTTTAGCTCTTAATGAGAAGGGGACAATAGTGAAATCTTATGCATTTGTAACTGTTTAGCAAGGCAGCTTCATAAAGGGTGAACACTGCTCTGTGGTTTAGCATGCAGTGTGTGAATCACATTAGGTACCAGGTCCTAGATGTTAACTCCTGAACTGCAACATGAATTTTGCAGTTGCACAAGACATCCAGGACTCCTCTGTGCCTTTTTTCTGTTGTTTTTGGTTTTTTTTTTTCCCTGCATCTGAACACAGTACTCATGACACCTTTTTTTTCTCCTTAAGTTTTAGCACACTGGAAATTCAGTATGAATTTGGATGCTGATGAATAGCAGAAACAAGAGAGTCCAATGAGCATTAGCTGTTGTACCCCAGGAGAAAGCAGGCTCTGCTGGTTGTCATTGAAGCAATAATAGACTTGTTACACAGAAGACTTCCCATGTTCATTATCCAGAGAGCAGCAAGGTCCTGGCAAGTCCATGTTTTATTCCATTGAGAATCACTGAGAGATGACAAGTTATATCTCCTGAATGCTTCACAGGAAAGCTCTCTGGCTATGAAAACGAGAAGAGCCTTGGTTCTGTGCACTGGGTTAGGGCACAGGGCCCTGAGCATCACTGCTCCAAAGCAGCAGAGGTGTGTAACAGTGTTTGCTTATGTAAAGCACATCTTTCAGGACAGCACAAGCAGAGGGGATGACAGCAGTTGTGATTGCTGGATGTGCCAGTGTGGTCAGCCTGCTCCATGTCCCCCCAGACCACGCAGAGATGTACAACAATGCCTGCCAACAGGAAACAGCAGAAGTGCAGCCAGAGCAGGGGTAATGGCTCCCCCCATGACGGAGTTAAGCAGCCTCTTTTGGAGGCCCCAGGAGGAATGCTGTGGGGTGATGCAGTTTTGGCAGGGTCAGCATGACTAAGCCAGTCTGTAGCAATAGCTGTCAAAACACACTGCCACTCACTGCTCAGGCTGGGAAACTGAGACTGGGATTGCTTCATCTAGAAACCCACAGATAGTTTTGCTGCTGTGTTTACATAAAACAGAAGTCATCTATAAATCCCAGCTTTACTGACGTTTCACTTTGTGGGTCACTACAAGAAAAATTAAAGCCAGTTTGTTATTAAGGGCTTTTTTTTTTTTTTTTAAAGAAACCCTTGATTACAACTAAATGAGGGAAGCACCTTTCTGAACAGTTAAGGAACATGGTTTAGGTGTCAAAGTCAGCTGACTGGCAGAGTGGTAGTCAGTTGTCAGGAATCTGGTCATTTCTGAATTCAAGGGAATTGCTATTCATTCCCTGAAAACATGAGTAATCATGAGTAATGTCTACAAAGATCATCCTCCTCAGTGCTGAGCTACTTTCCTGAAGACCTGGTTATTCTTTTCTGAAAGAGAAACTGAGTTTGCAATTGAAAATATACAAAGACAGCTTTGTTTTGTGTACCTACAAATGCATGACTTAATGCAATTACAAAATTAATAAATGAGAGCAGACTTTATTCAGTTATCCCATAGTATCTAAAAGGACTTATGCTTTGATTTATATTGAGACTTGGGGTTTGTTTGTTAGGAGGCAGCAAATCTATTGCTATCATTACTGAACAATGGACTCTTTAAAGGATAACAGATGGTAAATGGTAGATGTTCCTTCCTTTCTTGTGTATCCAAAATGTTATTTCATTTTTTTCTTAGCAAGAACAGGGAAAAATTGGGATTTAATGTAAACATAGTTTTGGGTTTTTTTCCAGTTGATAGAGTGCTTGTATATAATTATATGCTGTTTTTGTTGATAATTGAGTTAATATGCTATAAATGAGTGCAATTCTAAGAGGTTTGAAGAAAGTACACATATGCTGTGCAGATAATTTTAAAAATATGTTGTCTCTTCTTGGGTGCAGGGCAGGCTATTCTTGAGCACCAGAAAGTACAGCAAATATTCAGGCTGTTTTACAGCAGAAGAAAATAACAAAGACTAGTCAGGAGGGAAGAAAATATTTATAGAACATCTCCTCTATATCTGAGGAGAAGGTATAATAGCTTACAAACTGTGTTTTCAGTCTGGAAAAATTTAGGAAAAAATAATCTTTGCATTTGAAATGTTATTGCCTAAAATTCATGTAATGACCAAAATTTTTTGGAGCCTGCTCTAAAGTATCTTTTTGCTTTGTAATTTAGAACAACAGTTCTCCCAGAAGATTTTTTTTTGGTACGTCTGAGTTTGGCTGTTTTAAGGAAGAATGCATTTTCTGTGAAACTTGGAGTCTTCCTGATCCAGCTGGAGAAGAGAGGGGTAGATTTTTGTTACACAGCTCATCCTAAGGGAGGATGTGAGGAGCCTTCACACTGGATGGACACCGTTTGATTGCTGGAGGTAAGGATGGGGTTTGACAAATAACCTCGATGTGGCCTCTAGTAACTTTGCCAGTTGCAGAAACCACACCTAGGCCATATTCTCAGGGGCTCCAAACAAAACAGAAACCTCTCTGCACATGGATTTAAGCAGTCTTACCCTTAGACTCAGGAATATGGGCTTCTGTGGATTGCTTTGACCTCCTGTGGTGCTTTTGGACAATTCTGCTCATTGACCTGTTGGAGGAAATGCCCAAAAGCCCCGTGTGCATAAGCATGGTACTAAACCTGCTGAAGTTTTCTCAGTTTTGGTGAAAGGTGTGGTTTGTGTGACTGCAGATGAGCAGAGCAGGTAGGGTGGCTCCTGCCAGGCTCCTGCTTTAGATGAAAAAGTGAAAAGCTGCTGTGTGAGAGATGTTTGGGTAGAATCAAGGTCATAGGGGCAAGGCATGAAACACCATCCATTGGGGAGCAATTACAGCTGAGCAGTAAAGCCAAGGTAGTGCAGGCTGGAAGGATGTGAGTGCCACTTTGCTGGCTTTTCTCTTACCCTTTTTGTTTTGGGGGCTGCTTGGTACTTATGTCAGTTTAAACCCTTGTGTATCCATACAGATGAGCTTTCCATGTTTTTCAAAACAGTGTTGTCTTACAACATTTCCAAATCCCAGTTGAGCAAATACATTTTGAGAAGGAAAAGCAGGAAAATCTACTGCTGTCACCATGCAAACAATGTCATTTCTCAGGCATGCACAAAAGTTGACCTTTCCCATTTAGTTCCCACTTGCTTTGCCACTCATCTGAAGTACAAAGCGTGGTTGAGGCTTGTGTTCCAAATTTAGACTGAAAGAGGAAAAGGGTTTTTAAAAAGCCTCCTTTCTGAATAACTAAACCTGTACTCTTCTTTAAATTGAACTTTTATCAGCAGGTTCTTCCTTTTCATATTATGTTGGTTACTTATTGGCTTTTTGCATCATATGCTGGAATGAAATCTGCACAGTCTACACTTGCCATGAAGAAAACCTTGACAGAGGTCAAGTCCTCAGACTGACCCGCAGTTTCTCTTGTCATTTTAGGAAGATCTCACTAAAGTATCTGTACAGTGTTTAGGAATTGGATTCATTCCTTTTCATACTACTTTTAATTTTGGTTGGCTTTTGTGAGGAGAACTGTGGTGTTTATACAGGTCTCTGCTGGATGCTGCATAGGGGAGATGATGTGTGTTAAAAGCAAGACCATCCCTTTAATTAATTTCCACTCCATCAAGCCCCTAAGGGCTGTGATGACTGCTGGCATCCTGCCATGCCTGTAGGCTCTCACTGGTGTTCAGGCCTTCCCTTTGAACACAAGCTCCTCACTCATCCTCCTGGCCATGACCCAGTGGAGGGTGCTGCTGTGGGACTGCTCCTCTGTCAGGGAACACAACAGAGCTCAGCACAGTTTTGTCCAATCCTGGCACCTAGGGTGGTCAGCTGCTGGTGCTGTGCTTCTCACTGCTCTTCGTCCCCATGCAAATACAGTTCTTAACTCTCCTTCCCTTTTCTTCCATTTTCACTGATCTTAACTTCTCCATTATTCTTCTCCTCATTTCTGCTCTGTCCTTCCAACATGTTCCCCCATTTTTCCCGAGCTGACCTGCCCATGACTCATCCTGCCCACGTTGTAATTGTCTATGGCTCTGATGCAATGCAGCCTGTATTTAAGTGCTTGATTATTGCTCAAAAGCTGAATAATTAATCATTTGGTAATCAAGCCTAGATTGGCTCCATAATAAGGCAGCTGGATTAGTCAAATGTGGGGGCAAATAAATGTCACAGACCTGTTTCTTACTGCAATATCTGTGCCAAAATAAGTTCTCCTTTGCCTTGAAAACTGACCATAACTGCTTTTCCTATCCCTTCATATTTAAATTGGATCATGAGAAACAAACAGATACTTTCCATGTATTTCTAATTAGAAGATGCAATATGTGTTTGTTTTTTTTATGGCGACAGAGGAGCAAGGCACTTGGGAAATGGTAGGCCCAGAGCTGGAGGCAGCTAGAATATGAATCTTCTAGAAAGGGATGATGATGGGGATGCTGCTGTGATTTTATCTCAGCCCAGGTTTGGTTTTATTACAACTCATGCTCTCTTTAGAAGTTCTTGCCAAGCCCTACTTTTTACCCAGAGACAGCTATGTACACATTTTAGTGAAGCTACACAGCAGAAAGTCGCTCAGGAAGCAAAGCAACTGCTCCCCTGAGGAGTTTTTGTTTGGTGTCAGGTGCTTCTCAAGATTTATCTGTTATCTTGGGAGTATTTTCAGGGCCATTAGTCCGTCAGGCTTCCTAAGGACCTTTCAGGCACCATTCTACACATCCTAAACTGTTGATGGGATGTTTATGGCCATCAGTGCAGGAGAAGCATCCTTTGCTAAGATGATAAAGTCTGTTACTGCCATTGCTTCAAACTGCTTTAAGGAGCCACAGATCAAAATCTGTTGCTGCCTGCTAGCCTAATATTGAAGGTGGTGGTAACTTAGTTCACCATGACACTGGATTTTCTGCTGGATCATGACTTATGTCAGTGCAAAGAGGCTTTCTGTGAGCAGTCCACTGTGTGGGAATACAGATCTTGTATGAGCGTGTTGCAGATCTTGAATTGATTGCCCTTTGAATGGGGGCATGGTCAAGTCAGAGTGCATTCAAAAAGAAGTGTAGAGAATGAGTTTGTTTACTTGTTAAAATAATTGATTTACATATGGTGAAGCACTAGGGAAAGCTGCTGCTTGATATTTAATGTTTAAAATTCTGTGCTAAAGCAGGACAATGCTACTACTTGTACACTGGCCTCTTTAAATGGGTTTATATTCTCAACTGCACTCCTTGCCCAAAATTATCAGCCGTAAAATTTGCTAAAGATGATCTGATTAGTGTCAGAAGGGGAAAAAAAAACCCCAAATGTTGAGTTATAGAAATGTTAATTTCAGAGTATATAAGCCAAATAAGAAGTTCTTATGTTAGAATAGGACATCCTTTCAAACACAACAAAAGCACCAGTAGGTGTAAAAATCAAGTGGGACAGTGTTTCCAGGAGGGACTTATTTATTTGCCTGAAGGTACATTAGGATTGCACCTTATTGGTGGCAGCCACATGAAAGATGCCAAAAAAACCCACCAACAAACCCCACCACACTCTTCAGTTCAGGCCCAAAATTAAACTTGCTGCAGCTGCAAGTCTGCTTTCTAAATGGGCTTTCTTCGCTGTTCTTTATGCATAGATTTTCTGTTTTCCCATCAGTTTCACAGAACTAAGCCTTCTCCTCAGAATAATGTCAGTATTTCCTGGTTTATAGGGTATGATGATTTGGATAGCTTGGTATTTCTTGCAAAACCTTATTTCAATTTTGAGAAAACTACTAAAGCAAACCTATCCTCTAAGACCTCATTCAGATTCCTGACTCCTTGTGCTCTTGAGCAAACTTCAATTCTTAATTTTGTTCCTTATTAGCTCAAGAAACATGAAGTGTTCTCTTGTCCAAAAGACAAAGCATAATTAGTCACTTAAGGGTGCAGAGGCATTTACATTCTAGAACAAGATGTTCTAACAGCAGATCTACCACACAAGGTAAAAGCATTGCATCACGTTTTGAATATTGTTGATGATCCCGATGTACAGGATGTGTGTAAATGTGCAGCTGCAGCACCATTACCACAAGAACACTGGGAGAGGAGACACCCTAGAAATCCTAAACTACACACTTTGTAACTCCATCTGCTGCATTAACACATAGTGGAGAAGTCATTAACTTTTGGGGACTTTAGTTTCTCTTTCTGTGCTCTGAAAAGTTTGCTGACAGGCTTACAAAGGGTTAATTAGTAATTTTCATTTTCTCTGTGTAATGGTTTTTCACAGCAGCCTTTATAACTGAGCCCTAGATGAAATTCCAGGGCAGATAAGAAGTTTAGTAAAATTTGGGTGCTGCTGCTCTAAGATTTGTAAAGTCATCTGCGCAAAATTCATACTGGTTTAAGAGTTCTTTGAATTTCAGGCATCTGGAGACACCCAGTCAGTCACTCAGTGGATGGGAACAGGAATGTATCTGCTAACTGACCAGGAAAACATACACCTATATCGAAATAGTTGGATGCATATCTGAAAGTGCTGTTTACATCTTATGGCAGCAGGCTAAAACTTTGCTCTTCAAATCTCCCTGAACCCTAGCTCTAGCACCAAAGTAATGGTGCCAATCTGCCACCACTGACCTGCACATTGCAGAAAACAAGCAATTAAGAGGTTTGCTAATCAAAACAAAAGTTTTTTGCATGCATAAAAATGTAATGCTGCTTGAGGAAATTGTTTGGAGATCACCTGATGACTTATCTCCTCCTCCTTTGTGAGGCATTTCTCATGGTTACTCACAGGATCTCCAGACAAAATGTTCTCCCACAGGCAAATCATTCAGAAAAACACTGAATCAAAGGTAGCAACAAGGCTTTGGAACAAACAGCCTTATTGGTCAACAAGACCAATAGCCAGCACCCCAATCTGCCCTAGGGCACCTAAAGCTTGACTTTGCAGGCTGTGACTCAACACAAGAAATGGCTGTCTCCTGGAGAGGGAGCAGGTTTGTACTTCACACTGTAAGTGTTGCATAGAGCATCTGCCCTATGGAAAACAAGCCTTGCATTCTCTGCTATGCTGAGTTTTCAAAATGAGCCTCAGCTCCCTCCACAGAGACACAGTTTGATGAGGAAAAAGCACCGGGTAACAGGATTCTTGCCCAAAAAGTTCAACTACTGCTGTACTTAAAAGTAAATGTGAAATGAGGAGATCCATCCAACCCACTGCATGTACATAGGCATTGTTCGTTCACTCTGCTGAGAATTCTTCTGCACAACTCTCATTTGTATCTGTATTCAGATCATTCAAATAAAGGTTTTTCCTCCTCCTATTTTTCCTGAACTGGGTCTACCTTAGAAAGAAGAGAAATAAAGTAGCAGATTCCAGTCAGTCTCACACTGGTGAAAAGCAAAGGGTGGTAAATGTTTAGCAATGGTAAAGGGAGTTACAGCTGCATTTGATATAACAGCAGTTAAAGTAATGTAATTTAGTCTGCAGTTTATTTTGCAGCCTTCAAAAATCAGTAAAATTGGTCATATTAATTGAACTAATTACATAATTACATACTGAGGTGAGATTAAGAAATACCAGACAAATAGCTGTGTACACTTGCATAATATCATGTTTGCCTTTACCCACTTGCCTATGAAAGATCTGGAACCAGTTTTGACTGCAGTCTGCAAATACAACATGATGTCCCTCTTTTTAAAAGCTTCAAATATGATGAAGCAAGATAAAATACTTAGGGAAGAAGAATACTTAGTTGCTGCAGCTGCACATTTACTGTACGCACGTCCTATACACATAAAGCTCCACTGGGAGGTTTGTGGAGGGAGCACTGAAGAAAAGCATAGGAAGAACTTTCCTGTTCTTCTCAGCAGATTGTTTCTTGCACTGCTCAGACATCGGGATCATCAACAATATTCAAAGAGTGATGCAATGCTTTTACCTTGCATGGTAGGTCTGCTGTTAGAACATCTTGATCTAGAATGCCTCTGCATCCTTTAAGTGACTAATTATCCTTTGTCTTTTTAATTTGTCTTAGTTCATCAATATAGGAAATGCCACATAAAAATATACTTTCCTTATACTCTCAACCTTGTTTCAGGACAAAAGTGAGTGGGCATATGTGTGAGTATGTGTGTAATTAAGCATGAAAAGCCTTTGCAGAGCTTACATCTGGTCATCTGAATTCTTAATCTCACCTTTAGTTTCTACCCTGCTTCCTGAGAACTGCAGTGAAAGAGAAATAAGCTACACCACGTGGTCAACTGGCTTAAGCTCTTATAACAAAAAGGTTTCCAAAGTCAGTCATCCCTAGCTGAAAGTGTCCCTGTTCCACTGCTTTTTATTCTTCTCTGTGGATTTTTGCCAGTGTTTTCTATGCTTGACCACCACTGAAGGCTTCAACTGCCACTTCCATTACAGCTGTGTTTGAATGTTTATCATTCTAGTCACTGCAAACAGGAAAGGCCAAACCTACAAAATCTGCACCCTAGAAAAATTTGGTAGCTTGTGGACTGAGCTTATTAAATGGTGTGAAAGTTTATCAAGAAACATTGCTTCATTAATAGAAGTTGGTTGTGTCTTTTCCCCAAATGAAAGCCATTATTCTTCATTCTGGATGTGAAAAGTCATAGCCCACGTAGCCAACACAAGCCTAATACATGAAATGAAGACATTGATTTCCTACCCAGAGTGTTCAAACTCAAGATCTGTTTCACTTGAACTAAGGCTAATTTAATAACAGAAGTAACAAATACCTTTAAGAGCTGAGAAGAGGTTATTTAAACTAAAAGACATTAAATGAATGGGGTACAATAGCCGGAAGGGTTGGAAGGGCTTATTCTTAGGAACAATTATTTTCTAGTACCTCTTTTGATCCTTTTGTTTTTTTTCTTTGCTATATCAATTGACTTTGTTTTCTCATCACTTTTCCTCCCTGAAGACCTTTCAGGTTGCAAAGGACTGTCTTTCCTAACCCTTCTCTCCAATCTGGCTTTCTAAACCCAGGGTGACGGCTGAGGTGATCTTTGAGATCAAATTATCCACAGAAGCTGAGATCAGCCCTCATTTGATTATCTTTAGAGTACTGAACTGATAAGGAGTAAAAGCCCAGCTGGATGACAGCAGGTAAAGCACTTCAGATTGTCTGAACGTTTGGACCCGGTCTCCTGTGAGAGCATCAGCAATGACATTTTGGCTGTCTCACCTTAAAACTCGCACAGGCTTAACTAAAGCCAGAAGTTAAGTGTACTTCTGCTCACAAAACATGCAGGTACCTCTTCAATTGCTTTTCTTTTTGCCAGCATTTCTAGTGGAGCTTTGGCTATAGGAACCCGTGCTACTCACTTGGCTTTATTTTGGGCCAGTCTGCTGCTTCTATCCTGTGGTCTTCGTACTTCTTGCCCGAATAGGCAAAGAGGTAGCGGCTGATCTCTGCCCGTCCCCGCAGGTTGAAGTAGGTGAGCTTGTACTGTGGCATGCTGGACCCTGCTGGGAGGGGAGACACAGCTGCTTCAGACAGGGTTAACTCAACTCCTTTTTTTACAAAACCACTCTGTCTGCTTGGTTTTGACAGACATGCTTGTACAGTGCAGAGGAAATATTACACCAAGCCGTGGTGCGTTGCACTTTGCAATTGTTGCATTGCTCACACCTTCTTGTTCCGCATTTGTCAGCCACAGCACACGCAGACGTGGGCAAAGACAGCTGAACCTGCGGTTCCTCCTTGAGTGACTCTTGAAAGCTGACTTGATTTTTTTTTTTCCAGATGTAATAGGAAGTTTCAGCTTTCATTTATTTCTCTTGTCACTCCAAACTCAGGCCATCTCTAAAGTGATTTTTGGTTTGGTTTTTTTCTTCTTTATCAGAAGACAGTTGTTATCTCGAGCAGCAATTTTGTTCAGACCCACCCTGCTCAGCCTCTATGGCTTATGCAGACTTTCATCCAAGACCAAATCATTTGAATTACCAAACTCTTGTGATTCTTTGCATCAATTATTACCCAAGTTGTATAAGCAATTGCCCAAAGTTATTTTAGAAGAAAAATCTGCTATGGAAACTAGGCTACAGTGTTGTTTTGAGAAAATCATCATTGAATTTTCAGTCTTTGTACAGAAGCCAAAAGAAAACTTGAAATTACTTTTTTAAGTTTTCATGTGTTTTATTTTTTTCCCTTCCATTCTAGTTAGGAGTCACGTTACAGGAACGTTCTGTTTGTTTCCCAGGGTAACAGGCAACAAAACATAGTATTTGAGGGTTTGATTGTGTAGCAAGGATGGTACAGAAAGGTGAACAGATAAGGTTACTTTAAACCAAAGGTAAGAATTTACACATAGCACTTTCATAAGAGAGCTCAGCTGAGATTTGAATGTGCTGGAGAAAGGATAGTAAAACAACTATCTGCCCCCTCACCCAAAGCAAAACCCTTTCTCATTTTTGCCTTGAAGTAGACATTGCATTTACCATTCTTTTGTATGCATCACATTCAGAGGGTTTGTAAGAAAGCCCAGAACACAGATCATCTGCACCAGGACAGAAAGGGAACTTTTTTTTTTTTCTTTTTTTCATGAGCAAGTGCTACCATATAATCTCACAATATAACAACCCCCTTTAGTCATCTTGCTTTGAAAACATGTACTTGAGGAAATACATCATCAGCTTTTGCTTTAGACAGAGAAGCTCTTCATTCAGAAACAGAAAAGCTTACACTTAACTCACACTAGAAAGAGCAAACTGCTTTTGCCATTTGCTCTTCTAAAGTCAAAACATGTACCTTCTGTCTTCAGAGTAGCAAAAGCAAAAAGAAAACCCAAACAAAGCAAAAAAACAAACAAACAAAAAAAGGCAAATGAGCACATTAGAGACTGCTTAATTGTAGAAGTTATTTAATTAATTGTAAAAGTTATCTGCTGCCCTACAGCACACAGCAGGCTCAGAAGTGAATTATTAGTGAATGGAGATTCACATTATTAGTGAATGGAGACTTATGTCAAATGGCCTAGCAGAGAAGCAGGAACAGAGCTGGAAAATTACCAGTGGAGATATCTACAAGTGCTTCCAAACAGAAATTCCATTACAATTATTACATCAAGTGTGTTCCTTTGCAAGGTATAAAAGCGAGAGGCTCCAGGTGAAATGAGTTGCATCAGGATGTGATTAGTTTTTTTACATGTGTTAATTAAGGGAAAACGTATTTGTCTGCTGCTTGGCAAAGGCAGCTCACAGATTACAGGTGCAACCACTTCTTTCTCTAAAGAGAGAAATTTTGACAAACCCACCTTTATTCAAGCAAGTTTTAGGTAAGTGACAGAGGTTGGCTACTCAATTTTCAAATTTTGTACCCAGATTTATTACTTGGTATGCTCTATGGCATATATGATTAAATAACATACTATTATATACTATGAATTCGGGTTATGTGTCTAGAAAGTTAATGTAAGAAGAGAGAATGAGATCACAGCAGGATTTTCTTCCCTTTTCTCCCTGCTTCTGATTTGGTGCTGTCATTTGAGAGCTAGGAATGGCATTTTTAAAAGGGCATGTGTTACCTGAGATTCATGACAGTGATTCAGGAACCAAAGGTAAAAAAACCCAAACCTTGAGTCTTAATTTTCAGGTTTTTAGAGACAAGTAAATGCTACTGATTTAGTCTGATTTAGTGTCTGTTTCCCTCCTTTAGGAGCGTCCATAGAGTTTTTTCCCTAAACACCTGCAGCAGTCCCAATGCCCTGGACTTGCAACACCACTCACACATGGCTCCGGTTTCCTGGCTGCCTCTATCCCACTCAGCCCTCTGTTAGCAAATAGCTGCTGGCAGCTGGAAGGCATTTAAAAGCAGAAGAATAGTAGATTTTTAAGGTGCAGTCATGAGGGAGCAGACAGCTACACAGAGAGAGGGCTGGAGATAGCGGAGGCCAGAACATTCCAATAGGTGAGTGTGTTGGAAGAACCTAATTCTTACACTGGGAGCTCTCTGTACACAAAGGCATGTCCAGTCAGGAGTAGTGAAGTGATGTAAATAATTGGGAATTTTGGCTGATGATTAGCAAGTCTCTCTGCCTGTTGTGATAGACAGTGGAATAGTTTGGTCTGTCAAGGAAGCAGCGGAAGCTATTGTTTGAGTTGTCTAAAGCAAAGCTAAACAAACTTCTAATGAACACACCATAAGGAGTAATCAACTATTTGTAGTGGCGATGCACTTTTAAGCTTATGATTTTTTTTCCATCCATGAGCAAAAATAAAAACAAAACTAAAACCAACTCCACAAGGAGTTTACCAAAAATACGTGACATTTTAAAAGCCTTTTTAGGTTTACTGTAAACGTGTTTTCATAAATATTTGTAGGTTTTATTTTTTATTTATATTTACTGCGAAATGTCAGGAGTAGTGCTTCCTAAACAATTACAGATAAGTTTCTAAATGAAAGAAATGGTTGTGTTCAAAATAGCTTTTTGCCAAACATACAAGTTAAGCTCTTAGGGTTTATTTTCCTTGTCCTCCTCTCCCTCATTTCCCCAGTGTGTTTTATAAAGAAGGGGAATATGAGGAACAAATTAAAACCATTTAAACTATCCAGAATTACTGAATCATTGAAAAATGTCATTTCTAGGGGAAAAAAGATCTATTTGATGTCTTTTGTTTTTTGGGGTGAAGATCTTGGGGGTGTTTTGGAGGTGGAAAGCAGGAAAATCTTTATCTAAAATAGTTTATCTTTTTTTAGGTTATTTATGGCTTAAAAACACTGAAAGATGGTGGTGGTGGGTGGACCTCAGTGCCCAGACTTGCAGGCATTTAGCCACCTTCTTAATGTTATTAAATCTGTACAGGTGAGTTCATTGCAAAGCCAGGTGTGTATAAAAGCAGGAGGGGGTGATTTACCTTCCTTCAATAAACCTGCCACCTCACCAGTATTTTTCCAATTTCACCAGTATTTTTCCAATTCAGTTTTCTATTCTGATGAATACATGGCTGGGACAGCCCTGTACACCTGCCCTGTCCTATGCTAACAGCACTTCTGAGAGGGAAGCTGATGTCTTTACAAACAATTTGATGAAGATGTGGGTGTTAAAGTCTTTGAAATGGATCTTAATGTCTCTACTGACTCTGGGCTGCAGGTTGGTTGCTGAGCCCAGGCAGCCTGGTCCCTGAAATAGGCAGGAGTCTGCACAAGCTTGAGTTTGGGAACTCTAGGGAAAAATAGTAGGTTCAAGGGGGCACATGTGGCTGTACCTTCCTAGTGCCTCAGCCAGTGGGAAAAGGAGGAGGGCAACATGCGGCCGGGAGTTTAGGATCAAAGGAGGCTGTGCCCTCCGAAACCTCAAGAGAGAAAACCCACTGGAATCTCTCCCTTTATTTGAATAAAGTCCTGCAACTTTATTCAAATAAAATTTATTTATTCCTGTGTTTCCTTTTTGGACACAAACCTCTAGCATTTGTGGATTTTCCTGACACTTCAGTCCCAGTTTCACTGCATACAGCTTTCAAAGCCATGAACTCAACAGCTTTAAAGTTACTATTAAATTAGCTTTAATACTTTCGGGTTGTTGACCCACTTAGCTGATTTTCCAGCTTTCCTCCGTGACTTTCTGAAAGCCAGCTTAACTGGCTTTAACATACCTTTAAACAGAAGATTAATGGATCTCATGATTAAATTCAGTCTTGGAGCCACCCAGTGACAAAATCAAATAGGAAATCTGACAGAATATCAAATGTGTGTAAAGTTGGCATCCACCATTATACTCATGGGTCAAAAAATCATGGTGGAGTTACAAGTGTCTAAAAATTTTATGACAGATTTCAAATTATTTAAAATTGTTTCTGGCTTTACGGAGATACTGTACTTCCTGATGAACTTGGGATGCTTTTATTCCAGTTGAAGCAGGACTGAGCAATCTGTTTGAAAACTTCAAGCAAGACTAGAGTTTAAAAACAGAATCCCGCAAGGAGCCAGCATTTTCTGGGGACTGAAATACTGAGTTTCAGACACCAGCAGTACAGAGGGGAAAAAGCACTGGCAGACTGGACACTGCTCAGGCTGATTTTCACGTTTGTACCCGGAGTACGCAGCCTCTGCTAGCCAGCGTTTGATCCTGTGTGCCCAGCCTCAGCAAAATAAAGCGCCAGAACTCTGCTGGGCTCTCTAGTGGAACGGTGTTTCATCTCTCTTTTGGAAAATCCTGCCCTCAAGGTAATACCAAGAAAATATTCTTCAGACTGGTAAAAGGCACCAAAACCTGGATGCATGTGAGGAACCAATTAACTTTTGTTTATGCCTCAACAGAGACCGCTGCCATTTTAGAGTCTTTAAGCAAGACAACGCCCTCAGAAAATGGAAGGAAGCTCTGGTGGGATTCACCTGGCAGCATGCCTCAATATTGTCCAGGTTTTATGCTACAAATCCATCTTTTGACACAGGGTGGTAAATTACTACAGAGTTTTAATGCATGCTATATGCAGGAGGCAGCTGGGACACGTGAGGGGGCAGAGGCCGCCACCATTTTAGGGGCTCTGCATGGACAAGGCCTTTAGAAAATGGCGGGAAGCTCTGGATGTGGGGAGACTTCACCTGGCAGTCAGTCAGGGGAGAGAAAGCTCCCACCACTGGGCTGCAGGTGGTGAAACTCTTGCTGCCTGGGAACAATTCTCCCCGACTAGCCAGTGCTCAATGGGACTACGGGAGGAGCCGTAGTGCATAAACGCAGCTAACTGCGCCATATCCAGGGCCCGCTGTCTCAATTTCTAGGAGAGTGGGAGGCTGGTCTGGAGGTTTGGCTCATTCTGCCCTGCTGTTCTGCTTGCCCTGCCTCAGCCACGTGGTCTACCCTGCCTCTCTGTTCCCTTTTCTATCCTCCTTTGGTGATATAAATTTTGTTTATTTACGCTGAGAAATCTGTTCAAATGAATCCCTCAGTTACTCCTTTGCAGTGGAACACAACAATGGCAGGTACTCAATGTGTGAATTCAGAGAAAATATTTTGAAATAAGGTAACATATAATTACATTTTCCTGTACAGCGTTGTTAGTATTTGAGATGACAGTCAGCAGAGAGCTTTCCCTGAGCTGGGGATGAAGAGGAGGAAAAACCAGCTAAGCTGAGCTGCGTGTTGACGTGTATCCAAAGCCTGGCAAAGGGCTTGTGGTGCAAAGTCCCCTTTAACTGTTCTTTGTACTGCAAGAAATTAAGGGTTTTCTAGCCTGAAGGTTGCACTAACGTTAGAGGATGTAAAAGAGCCCAGCTGTTCCCTCCAGGAAGCAAGACCAGTAGGGTTGAGGTCAGGTTCATCTGGGTGTTTTTGAAAGTTGGGACTTGAACTGTGTGCTTGGAAAAGATGATGCACTGCACTGTGTTTATATTCATTCAGCACGAGGGTTCTTCGTTAATTTAGGAGTCACTTATGGAAAGTGCCACAATTAGTGCCTGACACAATGCTGCCCTCGCCGTGGGCCTGCCATAGAAGGGGAAGCTGCATGTCTTTGTCTGCCACATGTCACTGTCCTCTTTTGAATTGCAACCACAGCATGACAACGATTCAGGAGTGATGATTCAGTCAATGGATACCTCTTAATTTTATTGTAAGATTAAGCTTTTATAACAATTCAGAGTGCTTTTATTGTAAGATTAACCTTTTGTAACGATTCAGAGTGCTTGAGTTGCTGGAGCTGATTATATATTCCATTTTCATTACTTTGCAGGATGAAAGTATAACAACAAATCAGCTTTCACTCATGTAAGCCTACAGGTATCTCTCTGCCACGAAGAATCTTGCTTTATGACATGTGAATTGAAGTTTGTGTCCTCCCCAAGCACTACTCTATGCTAAAGTGAGAAGCTTTGCAGACATTTCTCTTTGGGTTTTTTTTTCTAGTGCTGTCTTCAAAGCATTTGCTGTTTCTTTATGACATTTTTTCTGCAAAATTAGCCTGAAAATCAAGTAAGTTTTGAAGCAGATGTAAACCAAACAACCTGATTTCGATGTCCTACAGGGGTGGATGGGGCACTGCAATTTCACCCAATTCTTGTATTTACTCATATATTTCTGCCACTACGCAGTCTGAAGTCTTAAAAGCATTTTAGTGAATTAGTAAATTAGTGTCAGCTGAATGTTTTCCATTAATGGTAACACTGGGATTTCAGAGGGAAGACTCTTCCTTGTCTCCCTTACTCCCAGTGACAGGGCCATGAGCACAAGTAGTGCTCATGTCAGCTAGGACACTCAAATTAGAAAAGTTGAGAAGCTGGCTGGGTGTCTGCATATACAGACAAAAGAATCTTTGCACATTAAAGGAGCAATCATTCTTAGGCTGTCATCTCAGGAGTTCTCCAAATATGAAGCATGGATTTTTGGTTCTGTTCCTTAGGGACTGGGGAGAGTTGTGTTACTTATGGAGTAGGAAGAAAAATCTTTAACCAGGAAAGAGACTTAGTCTGTCTTGTTTTACCTGAGAAACATTAGGAATAATAAGTTCAATTTTGCCCATCTTTGCTTATTGTCCTTGTCATATATGTGAACTCCTCATCCCTGTGACTGGAGAGCTGAGCATTCAAGCAGCTTTCTCCCTTCTCAGTTTTAAAATTATGTTTTAGCTGTCCAAGTGAGTCTTTCTGCCCTTATTTGTTTAAATTTTCACATTTCAGAGGAAGGACCAGAGAGACAAAAATAGTTACTGTATGAGACAAGTAAAGCAAAGCTTCCACAGCTGTAACTTTATAAAGTGCACAATGGAGGAAAGATAAAAATATTCATGTGCAGTATTTCTTCCTTTTTTATTTAACCAAGATAACAGTCGAAGTTTTGGGGAAAGGCATAATTGTTTACATTATCCCGTTTGAGCAATGTTGAAAAGGCAGAAACCATCTGAGAAGCAGTCTTGCCCTGCCTGCAGGTGTGGTGCTGCACTCCTCCTGGTTACTGATCAAACTGGTTGCTGCAGGAATGTCTTCAATTTTTTTACCTTGAGTGAAAAAATATTAGCAATTTAAGAGATATTTTCAGCCTTTGAAAACCAAGAATAGTACTGATTTAATAGTTTGGGTTGGTTTTTGTTTGGTTTTGGTTTTTGGGTGTTTTTTTGTTTGTTTTGTTTTTTGTTGTGGTTTTTTTTTCCTGCAAAAGATGTTTTTATTAGTTTGTTTTTTTTTTTTTTTTTTTAGCACAGAGAATAAGAAATTTTCTGCCCATCATCTTGGGGAGAAGGATTAGAGAATATTGGCAGATTGATGGAAGACTGCAAGTCTTCCAATGGAAGATTTCCACAGCAGTCTGTTTTGACAGAAGATAAAATTAAAACCTCTAAGTAGTTCTATTAGCTGTCAGCTCTCAGTCTGACATAGGCTCTCTTTCTGAAAATTGATGGTCTCTTTTCCCACTCTAGTCCAGTTATAGAAAATAAGCATATGGAATTGGTATCTTATACTTCTAAGCCAGATAGCAATCCGGACCTTGGAAAGAGAAGAGCAAAAAATCTGTGCATCTTTTTCGGTTTAATACACAAATCATCTGAAGTAAATGTTTATGGAATTTCATGTAGGGTCAAGTTTTGAAATAACAAATTCCAACTATAATGGATACTCCTTAGCATGATTTTGAAGGTTACATAGCTGGATCACTTAGAGCATAATATAGATTTAAATTCTTTTTTAGAAGGATTTTGCATGTGTATTCACCTGTTGTGCTGTTTATTTGTGACCTGTGGGGGAAATCAGCATCCTAACATGAGACGAGGTTTTAAGGCATTACGGTAAGAGCATTGAGTAGCACTAATGGTTATAATTATTTTAAGTGATCTGATGAGTAAAACTCTACTGTCTGAGCAAAGCCTGACCTATCAATATGTGGGCTTAAAACAAAAAAAAAAAAAAACGGAGCTGTAGGAGACCTTAAAGCAATTATTTCTCCGAGGAAGCTTCAGGCTGGATTTGCTGATGTGGAAAATCACAACTCAAAAAAATCCTTCAAGAACACAGGGAAAAAACCCCCTTGGTTTTTTGCTGATTTTTCTTTTAAATAAACACAATGTATCAGTAAAAGAAGAAGATTAGAAAGATATGAAAGGGGTTTTTGGTTTTTTTTTAAGTGGGAGTCCAGTGTGAATGGGCAGTGAATGGGTGTCCACTGTCAAGACTTGTTGAAGGAGAATGCCAGACCCCACTGGGCTTCCCTGAGCTGAGTTTGTGATTGCCCCTCAGGCAACCGCAATCAAACTGATCCTAATTAATTCAGGTATCTGACGTTCACCCTGTTTCAACTGAAGTGAACGAGGGAACTCTCACACGTCAGCAAGATTAAGGAGGCAGGGAAGCGGTGACGGACAGGGCTTTTCTCAGCCACCTCAGCAGCGCGTCCTCAGTCTGCCTGGCTTGCCACACCCTTCCCTTTAGGGCCTGAGCATCTGTGGTGGCTGTGCTTTCTGTCTGATCCTCAAACTTTGGATTTATCTGCCAAGTAGATACTTGGTCCCAGTTTTACATAGAGAACGTTTGAAATTGTTTTGTGCAGCCTCTTTCAGGTTAATAAATTGCACACCCAAGACCATTAAATACTGGTAAATAAAATTGCAAGAGATGTCGGTAAAGATACAAAGGAGTGGTTAGAATCCTTTCTCAGGAAAAACTACTTAAGTCTCTTACTTCCACATCAGCTGTTTCAAGAATTCCCAGAAGCATTTTGTGGTAGAACAAAAGCCTAAATAATCTTAATGCTTGCCAACCCCATGTCATTGCTATAAAATTCATGCCTTGCATCTCTCTCTGCACTCTTCAGATGAATCAGCATGACCTAATAATATTCCTACAAAGCTCAGAGCTCAGTTGTGAGCAGCGTAGCTCTGTATTGTTTAGCTGACTCTCCAAAGCCAGCTGCTTTTTGCCAGGATGAATCATGTCCATTTTCTGATCTCTCAAGCCTGTCCAGCACAAAATTTTGTAAAACAACTGTCTTGGCCACCTAACAGCTTTCCTTGGATGTGAAAAAGGGGTCTTTTTTTCTTTCCCAGCCATGTGTGGGTGTGAGTGCGTGTATAAGTGCAAGGGGGAGTACAAGCACCAAATCCTTCCCCCTGAATGTCTAAACTACTTTGCTCTTGACCTGTTGCATGTCGTCAATCTACTGTATAATTGCTAAAAACACCCCAAAATTACAGGCATGAAATAATTAGATTTTAAGCACTGTATATGATCCCTGTAGCAAGTACAGGTTTGACTGGGAAAGGTTTTTATTCACTTTGCAGAGTTCTCCAGTACCACCCACTACGTGCCCTGGTCACAAATTCCTGGTGTCCTCCTGCTCTGCCCTGCAGTACCTGGCACAGATCACTGTGCCTAAGAGGCATCAGTACAGTGGGCTGGGGCACAGATCTCAAGTATTTTCAGATATTTTGAAATTCTTTTCTTAGCCAGAGTGAGGCTGAGGAGACCCAGAACCTTGGTAAAGTGCTCTTCAGGCATTGCCAGTCTCCTTGACAGGACCAGCGATGCCAAATGTGGACCTACAGCTCTGAGCAACACCCAGCCAGAAGCCTGGGGACCACCCAAATTTAGCCATAAGAGAGAAACGTGCAGGACTCTTGAGTTACAGTAAAAAACTGCTCAGTATGTAAACCCCTAACCTGTGTGTTCCTACACTTAAGCAGAAAGTACTTTGTGAGAGGTAGTTTGCTGCCAGTTTCTCATGGAAACCGCAGCTAGTCTGGCTCTGGGGCAGTCCCAATTGCTGCGTGCCTGGCACAGAAAAATGGTCCTTTGGCTGAGACATACAGTTACAAATCACACATTCTTTTTTGTCATACATCAACTAAACTAAGCTTGTGAGACAGCTTAAACCTTTGTTTGCCTGCCCTCTTTGCATCTGCTACAAATACAAAGCATAGTACACTGTGCCTGGTGTCATGGAATGACCTTGTTTTCTCTCTTTTTCCATCTCTTGCTTATTCTTTACTAAATCATTCCAGCAATATTTTTAGTTACTTCTAAAGAGATTCAGAAGTAGGCATTTCAGTTTTTTTCAGTTCATTGTTGTGGCTTGTTTTATGTAAGTTTAAGCAGATTGCCTCGAGATTAGACAAAGTTCTTCAAAGTGGTGGCACTTTGAAATGTATGTGTTGGCTTTTGCTAACTTCTTTCTTTTTTCTCATGCTTCTTGGACTAACTGCAAAATGGGTTAAAAAAAAAAATCACCTGTTTGAGATTTGCAGCATACATGACAAGTCTCCAGCAGGTGTGAATGAGCATAGCTTCCTGTGCCCCCTGCTAGCCCAATGCCAGCCCTGTCAGTGGTTCCTGGGCAGTGTAATTACTTTCTGGTGAGATTTTGGTCAAGGATGTTTTGAAAATGAGCATCAGCTTCAACTGCTTCTGCTTTCCAGCTGCTCAGGAGAAGGTAGGACAGACAGCAATGAGAAATGTTATGAGCAAACGTAACAGCTTAGAGCAGGAGAGCATGTTGGGCAGTGGCACAAGAGTGTGCTGCACTGGGTAACGCGCTTGCTCGTGCAGGAACCCAGAACTCTTGTAAGAATTACTTTGTGTATATTTTCAGTTTAAAATCTGGAGAGCTTCCGTCTTATTTCTATACAAACAGATTTGACTGTGTGCCTGGGCATGTGTGCATCTGCAGCAGGGAGTAATTTACACAATGTGGACATTTTTAGGGAGAGGTGGATTCTATTTTGGATTAAATAAAACAAAAGAATGAAAAAAGTAAACTTAAAAAAGACCTCTGTGTCTTTTTTTCTTTACAAACGTTGCAAATTTTGAGTATAAAAGTACTTGTGTTTACAAACAGTTGTAAGGAGTACAGAAGCCCAGGAAAGATACTTTTATAGCTACGGTTTGTTTGCTTGGATAGTCTGAAATGAACAGGGAACAAGAGACGGCTTTTAACAGAGGAAATGTGTGTGGGAGGATTATGTATATAGCAGCAGTTAAAGAAAAAAAAGTCCTCAATGGCTACTTGGAGTGTCATTTTGAAGTAAAAGACAAATAACAAAAAAAACTCTGACTTTGACAAGGAGAAAAATTGAGTGAGTAGAGTCAGAGGCAGGAGATTTTTACTTTATAGAATGAGTGTGGGAATTAGGACCAGAGTATGTTAATCCATTGGTTTAGAACACAGGAATTTGAAAAATGAACAGAAAAGTGCACAAAAATGACCTGGAATAATTGGTTGGTGCTGCTTAAAATTAATCTAATTTTTCTGACATTAGCCTAGATTTAGCTTGGTTATGTAAGTGAATACATTTTAGTCAGCCTTTACATCTAATGGAATATTGGTTTTAAATGGATTTTTACTTACTAAGAGCTCCCTGCAGAATTCCCAGAGCCTCCTCCCTCTAATTTCTTGGCTGATGAGGCGGCCTTTTCTCGGCAAGTACCCTGACTCGCAGCTTGATTATCCAAGTAGCTCAGCACTGACTGAGCAAGGCACTGATGAGGAAGAGCTGCTCGGTTCTACAAGACGCCAGTGACCTGCCTGTTTGCCGCTGGAAAAGCAGCTCACAATTTTAGCGCAGTCTGGTTTTAGCGGTGCGCGTGGTCCTACAGATGTCCCAAGCGCAGCAGGCAGAGCTTAAGGATGCCTGGAAGCAGCAGAGAAGGTGCATGGATGGGGGCTTGCGTTACACTCGCAGCCACCGTATGGAGCTCCTCTCTGCCGCCAGCACCACTCAGAGTCAGGCTGAATAAACCGAACCAATCTCTACAAATTAAACACTCTCGCAGCATAATTTGACAGACTGACCTCGCACGCAGCCGCTGCAGAGGTAGCCTAGGGAGGGCAGAGCAGCATCAGAAGAAGCAAGGGGAAAGAGAGGAGGCGGGCTGCAGCGGCAGCGAAGTGAAACAGAACTCACTCGGGTGCGGTGGGACGCGCTCCCTTCCTCCGAGCCCGGGAGTCCCTCGGAGCGCCGACCCCGAAGAGGCTGTGGAGCTCGGGCACGGGCTGCTAAATATGCAAACCACCCCCTTCCCATGACCGCCTGCATGACTCTCTCCTCCCCCGTCTCACACACACGCGGTATCTGCATCGCTCCTGATAACGAGCGAGTTTGCTGACTTGGGGCTAGCGGAGCGTACTGAGTGCTGGAACTTCTTGGCTTTCGTTCAAAGCAAATTTAAAGTGATAAAGTGGCATTTGAATCTATATAATAATAACTAAAGACAGGCGTGAGGAGTTGAGTCAGATGGGGACTTCTAAATGTAAAATGTGTGGAACAAGTCAAGTAATGTCTTCGGTTGATTATTTCTACCTAATGTGAAGCCCACACTATTTGATCTATTTAGAGAGGAATGCCTCAAACAGCTGCAAACAGAGACACTCCAAAACACTCCACCACCAGCACCAAAAAAAAAAAAAAAGCCAGAACAAAACCACTCCAAAACACTCCACCACCAGCACTAAAAAAAAGCCAGCTCCTAAGCCTTTTACATAAAGATCCAAGTGTGATTTAAGTTAGTGGTTTTGGTTGGTTTTGGTGGGTGAGTTTTTTGTTGTCAGTGAAGAAGGATTTGTGCAAACTGTGTCTGTGAGTAATGCACATTTGTAGTTATGGCTGTCACGTTGCTGCTTCTCATCTATAGTTGTGCTTTTGATGTTGAGATTTTCTGTTTGTTTTTCTTTCTCCTTTTCATTGTACTTTGGCCTTAGCAAAGTCCATTCAGTGTTGCTCTGCTTTGCTCTCCTCTGAGCATGGGACCAGAATGCACCAGAATTCGAGCAAAGTTTTCTGATGCTGTAGTGCGACATGTACCACACAAATCTGCTCTGAGGCTTTCTTCACTTTGTGTCAATAAACAATTCTGTGTGTTCCCTGCAGGTGCAGGGAGTGGTGCTAACCAAAGCACTCTCTCCTGGCATGAGGTGATAGATCACACTCTTAATAATTTGCTGCAGGTCAAATCATTTTCATGTAGTACATGTTTTTCCCTGACGTAAACAGCTGAGTTTTCACAAACCAACAGCCTTTACAGCTAAGAAAAAAAAATTACTAAAAGAACCCCAAAGTGTCTTGTAATTGGGACTGATGTAGACTGAATGATAAGCCGAATTGCTGAGGCTTACCTTGGTGGTGGCACTTCCATGCTTTCAGATTTATGCTTTAATGTTCCTTTTCTCCAGAATGTCACCTTGGAGGTGGTGGTTTTGAGTACATACCAAAAAAGTAAAGTTTAAAGTGCTCTAATATCATATTTCATCCGTTTTTTATTGTTGACTTGTGATAAAGCAGCCTATATGGGGTAAAACTGTTCCTTCAGTTGCAGAGAAGTAGTCTGAGACTTTCCTCATTTCATTAGCAGAAAACTGAAGGAATGCTTATGGTTCTAAAGCAAATAGAATTTGAAACAAATTTATTTTATAAATGTTTGCAAATTTTGAGCAACTAGCAACTTTATTTTAATTTGGAGCGGAGAGTGGAACACAGCAGCATGTTGTGGGATCTGGGTCTCAGCCTTCTCAAAGGGAAACAGAAGGTGTTATTCCCCAGAAGTTGTTTTCAACAGACAGCAGGTTGGCAAGGTTACCAGTAAAAACATGGTAAAGCACTAGTAAGCACACTGGTAATCTAACCTTTGCTTTCTCTGTGAGCCATTTAATGAGTTAAAACTGTACCTTCACTGCAAGAGTTCCATTCATTCAGTTGGTATGAAACAGAAATACTCCTCTGTGCTACAATTATACCTTCAATGACCTTCAAGGTACTGAAACCCTCTATTTCCCTTTGCTGTAGGAAATCCTTAATGTAGATCAGGGAGAAAAGATTTCCAACCTGTGACAGGAGTGTGCTGAGACCACATTTTTCATTTCCTGTTTTGAATGGGTAACTGAGTCCCTGTCCAGTGGAAGTTCCCTCAGGCCATATATCTTGGGCAGGCGTTATTCCCTCCCCTCACTGCTGCTCTGAGCACCATAGGGTCTGGCAGGAGCGTGGGTATGCAGACGGTGGGATTTACAGGGACACCTATCACTCAAGCTAAGTACAACCCTTTACATGATCAGGAAGTAGGCTCTCCTAAAGAAAAAGTAATTCTTCCTTTCTGCCAGATTTGGCTCAATGCATGTGAATTATCAAATAAATTTCTCTGGTTTCTAAAATGGGAAGTGATTTGTGCATACAATTTCAAAATAATGAAGTTAGTAGTTCACTGACCTGATCTAACCTTGTTTTCATTTGCTGATGATTTCTTACAGATTAAGCTCTCCCTTTCTGTTGCCCTTTTGGCCTGCAACTGCTGATGACGGCATGAAAAATTGGCTGAATTGCTCAACGAAGCAGTCAGGCTGGGACTGTGTATCCATCTGTTACATGAGGCTCCTTGCCTGAAGCAAGGATGGGAGAGCAGGGATGGGAGAGCAGACCAGTCAAGAATCATGATGTATTAAATGAAGCATGTATAAAACCTGGGTGTGAGACATCCTTTCATGTCCAACACCTTTCCTGGGAATGGCAGCAGGGGCACCTTAATGGCAGGAGCTGCAGTCAGCTGTCTCAGGACTCAGCAGCTGACCTCTTGCCCATTTGTCTTTTGGTCATGGAGCAACATAAAGGTTTCTCATGGTCAGCTGAGCCCCATGGACAGCCCTGTGGGCATGTATCTGGCAATTGTGTGGAGTCACCAAGTCAGTGTTTTATACAGGGAAGTGAGGACATTAACTCAATGGCACATTTCCTTTCTTGGTCAGCATGGGAGCTCTCCTTGTGGTTTGAAAGCCCTAGATAAATGCAGAGGAACTCACATGGATTAAATTTAAATCCAAGATTTAGTTCAGCAGATGTCCCTTTCAGGGAATTCACAGGCTATTAGAGGATCAGTGCACTCCAGGCAGATCTCCTGCCCCGTGACTCCTAAGAGTTGAGGGATCCCTCCCCCTATTGACTAGTGGCCAGAACATCCCCACCTCTTCTGTCCCAGCTGCTGCTCCGCCTTGTGCCTGGGAACTGATAGTTAAGCAGAACGTTTGAAACAAAATGTAGTATCTCATGAAGTGGCTTGTGTTGTGTTGCAGGGCTCTGTGGTGAGATAGCTTGCTTACTGCATGTGCCAGGAGAAACAGCCACAATTCCTGACATCATGCTTTGGGAACAGTAAGAGGCTGGCTCCCTAGAACTGAAATGGGAGTAAGCACATTGCCACAGTGCAGCTTTTTCCCTGCTGGTAAGGAAATTCCAACCATTTTTTATGGTGAGTCAACTTTTGCACTTCACAAAACATGGCCATCTTATCAAGACTGGTAACCTGCTGTTAGGTGCACCTACTTGTGTGTTCAAGCGAATAAATCCACTCAAGTCAGAAGCTTCACTGTAAAACTTAGATATAGTCATGTTGTTCACTTCCTAAGTAATTTCCTCACCTACCTCTGCCTTGTTTGTTATTTTTTTAAATTACAGTGCTATTCTGCTGTTAGAGACTTGAGCAAACTAACATTTAGTATAAGATACAGGAAGTGAATAATTACAAATTTCATCATTTTTATGTCACTTAAGGAGGGATATTAGGCCTGAAAAATGCTAGACCTGCAAATGCAGCAAAGGCACTTGGTTTTTTATGTTTATATGTAATAGAGCAATTTACCTTCTCTTTTAGCAAGCAGTAAATTCAGCCAGAAAAGTACACCTTTAGAAAGACCTAATGCTGGACTTTTGGAGCTTAAGTTTGCAAATGCTTTTGACCAAAGAAATGCTGGGAGGAATATTGAAAGTACCAGGTATTTAATTTTTTAGAAGTTGACACATTTAAAGTTTGTTGGGAATTAATGTTTCTGGTGCCTTTTTTTTCTAATTTGAAATATATTAAAAAAAAAAGGTTAGTGTATTTGAAAACACCATCTGTGTCAATATAAGCATGTTTCTACATGTGCAGCTTGCTCTGCTCGTGCATAGTCCATTACATTTTTGTGATATTTTGTTAAAAATATATAGGAGAGTTACAGATACATTTAAAAGAAATTATCCATTCTTAATCAAATATCCTTCCAGTGTTACTCTAACTCTAGTAAAAGACCATGCTTAATGATCAATGAGATCATTACAGGAGCAATAATGAGATTTGCTTTTGAAGCAGAGCAGCGTAGAGAAGCAATCAACTACAGACAAGCCTGCAATTTTGGGGTCTTAAGTTTAGCTGGTAACTTTTCTTTCCCTCTGCTCCTGGCAGCAGGGAGCTTTTATGTGTACTGTGAAAAGCATCAGCTGAAAGATGCATCTTCAAGTTACTTCATGGAGAGCCATAAGGAGCTGTCTGTTAGACACTTCTTCATGTTCAGAAGTGGTCTCTTAGCTTTATTCCTAAGTAGGAAGGTTCACAGCTACAGGTGAAAGACCCTGATCCAAAGTCCAGTGAAGCTGGCATAAGGACCTGTGGGCTCTCATCCCAGGGGCTGGTTTTGCCATTGGGAATTTGGGCAGGATCATAATGACACATTGAGTTGGAGCATTTGGAGTTGCCTTTGCCTCAGCATTTCATATATGTAATGCTCAGTCCTGAGCTAGCTGGCAGACTATTTGCTTGATCTTAGCACTTCTATTTATGAGAAACTGGCCAAGGCTTAAAAAGCCAGTTTCCCTGTAGAATGCATTTATCCCACTAGTTTTTCTGCCTTAGCAGAGGACACGCTTCCCAGCTCATAGGGAGTTACGTGTATACCTGACAATTAAGTAAAAATTCTTGATGACTAGCCAGAGAACTCATCTATTCAGAAAAGCAGTTCAGCACAGAGACACTAAATGGAGGTCCTTGGTTTGTCAGCTGATGGCTGACCCCTGCCCATTTGAGGTCCCTATACTGAAGCTTTGTTTTCTATTACATCCTGCAGAAACTTGTCGTGGAAATGAAAAACCACATGGCCAAGTCAGAGCCGATCAGCTGCTTTTCTAATTTCAATTAACGTTTTGTTATCTCTGTTTAAAAGGGAAGGAAAAGTTAAGAAATAAATAGCTCTATAAGTTGCAGAAGATAGGAGAGCTTTGTTCCTCGTTTTGTTCATGAGGTCAAAGTATTGAAAGCTGGGGATGCTGTCTGCTTACTTGGATAGATAAGTCATGAGGTTTCACCCCCTTGTGGGCCCTTGCAATTGTATCACATTGCATGAACAACTACGTAAAGGAATCAGATGTGCTTTATGAGCAGGAGAATAATCTGTGATTCACTGAAGTAGGTCAATGCAATTAGTGAAATGTTAAGACTCATAATGTAATGTAACATGTGCTGTCTGCCTGATTCCATCCACATCAGTTTCAGCAGGGATAACATTAGACAAATGTGTTACTTAACAAGCAAATAAAAGCTTTTAAAGGGAAACCTTCTTAAAAACATGCAGCCCCTTCATCTCATGTGCAAGTACTGGACGGTCCCACTCGGAAGCCCCCAGAGAGCCCTGAGCAGGCACAGGACCTGTTTATAGATACACACTTGGAGGGCTGAAGCAGGAGAAATCATTCACTTCAACACTGTGATATTTGAACCTTCTTAAAAAAATCCAGTCCTTTCATGCCATCCTTTGTGATTCCACAAAACTAATCATTAGATGTCACAATTGATTTCAAGGAAACAAAAGTGGATTAAGAAGAAAGTGGTTTAAAAACTTGGTTGGGTTTGGTTGTTTTTGGTTGGTTGGTTTGGTTCTGTTTGTGATTTTTTTTTTTTTTTAGTTCTTTTGGGGGGAATCTTTGTGGGGGGTTTGTTGGTTTGTTGTTGTTGGTTGGTTTTTGGGGTTTTTTTTCTTTTCTGAGTTATTGCTGTAGGAGAAGTCTTCTGTTCCCAGAAGTATGTGAGGCTGATCTGTCAAAGTGAGTGGAACAAAGGGATCAATGTCTAAGCCTTAATGCTGTTGCCCTATGGCTCCAGCAGTGACTTTGCAGCACCAACTGCTTTAATCACAATAGAAACCAGTACTGGTATATCCAACATAAATTCACTAAGGGAATGCTTGTGAATGCAGAGCCAGCCCACCTCTGAAACTCACTGTGTCCCCAGTGTATTGGTATGGTGAAGGAGGTTAGAGGAATATATATACTAAATATATATTCCTATAGAGGAATAATATATACTAAAAAACACTATTTAAAATACCAGATGCCAAATTAACTTGTCTAGCTAAAACACTGGATTCTTTTGATTAAGGAGAAATTTTCAGGAAGAATTAATGCCAATAGACGGAGGTAGTTCTTGGAACTTATTGCAGAGACAAGAGGAAGAAGGAGTAAATCTTTGTGCAGAAACAAAGCTGAACTCAAAAAACAGGGAAGCTGGAGTGTAGAAGTCATTACAAGATTAACAGAATAGAAAATTGCCATGAATTTATGAGCAAGAAAATTATTTACTTGTTCTTTTGTGCTTAAGGAGAAAGGAACTCTGCATGTTCAGCTTCTCAAAATAAAAATAATCTCACATTTGGATTGCTAGCTGTTCTTCTCCTCCCTGAATTAAACAATAGTCTGAGGTGTTTAAGCAGACGTTACTTAGGTGTTCTTTGTCCAAATTTCTGCTGGCAATAGAAAAAGCAAAGTAGGTAGGTTAGAGCAATTTAGTCTCCTCTGTTCTTTGCTCCTTTCATCTCTGGGGTGGTTTCTGAAGCTCTTACACAAGTGCAGCTCCACCCCTGTGCTGCCAGATGATGTGACTGTGCTGTGCGTGAGCCACACGCAGCGCGAGGTGACACTTCTGTCTAGCTGGGGCTCTCAGGGACTTCAGCTGACATGTGCTGCCCTGACCCACAGTGCAATCCTTGGCCTCAGCCTTTCCTTCACATCCTTTTCTGGGGGGATGCTGTGTTCAGACCTGCAGGCGTGTCTTCAAGGGTGCTTGCTTCCAGTGCCTTGAAGCTCAGGGTTCAATCCCCAGGTAAGTGTGTGTGGTAGACAGCTGCAGTCCTAGTTTGCCCATAGAAAGCAAAGAAGCACAGAGCTAGGGGCAGAGACCTGGAGGCCATTATTGCTAAAGCTAGTTATAAATATTTTACTTTTTTATCTCTGTCTTGTGCTTCTCTGCAGCAGTTGCAGGCCCAGAGAACAAAGCAGTCTTTTGTTTAGTGGTTCAAAGTGCAGCAGAAGGGAATGGGAGTTAACATTTGGTTGATGTTAGACAGATGTAAACTATGAAATTCATTAAAAATTAACAACAACTGAGCACAATAAGAATGAGAATCAGTTGGGGTAATTTCTTCAGGGAGAGAAACAGGGATTGCCTTTGGCTTTTTCTCAGGTGCCAGAGTGCCTAAAATAGCCATGACAGCATGTTCTGGAAGGGTGATCTGGATCAAAATGCAGTTCTCAGCAGCAGTTGTGCTCCATGTTCCAGCTCTGCTAACCAGACCTGCTGGTCAAAATGAAAGAGCAGAGCAAAACTGCACTGTCTCTTCACATTGCTTCTGTAGAGACAAAATGGAAAACATACTGTCTTTTCCAGTAATGTACTCATTTTAGCTTTGGGGAGATATTTGGAGGTGGTATTAAGTGCCTGATACATTGGGTAGACAAGATGTGTCCATCAGCAACAAGCAACCAGAGGCATTTACTCATAATGGTGCAGTTTCCAAAGTGGCAGAGATGGCACTGAGCAAAGTGTCATAGCTGGAGGAAGTCTCTTCAGGGTAAAATGAACTAATATAAAACCAGTTGAATTTCTGTTTTCTACCAGTGCAAAATTATTCATCAGCTTCAGTGATTTGAGATTTAATTCATATGGAGACCAGAGCTTACTCTGTCAGGACTCCTGGATTTCCCTTCTTTTCTTCTCAACATAAGAGAAAATAATGTAAAATGCTTTCCAGAGATGGGACTTTCAAGGTTAACATCAATACTTTTATTGCTTCATCAAGGGAAGCCTGAAATAATCAAGATTCCTGTCTGGTCAGTTGTTCCTAAGAGGTTTCTGGTTTTGTGTTCTTGGTACTCTGTCAATCATGATATTGTGAAAACATTTATTTCTGCCCGCCCTTCTCTTTCCAGTGTTCTTTTCAGGAGATACAGATGGCATAACAGTCTCTGAGAGATATTAAGGCTTTCAAACAGCCACTGTTCCTTGAATTATTTGCTCTTGTCCTTTTCTGCAGACTTTCAGGAGTTAAAATTAGTAGAGAGCCTCCAAGTTTTGACAGATGCTGCCATATAACTGACTTCATCCATCCAGCAGATGCTCACTGCGACACTGTAAAGGGTCTACACATATTTTGTCATTAAATTTATAGAACTTTGTGTTGTTGTTGATTTAAAAATATAGAAGGTCTTAGTGATAAACTGCAGTGGTATTTGCAGAGCAGTTCCCTCTTCCTGCTTGCTGTAAGTAGCATTAAATGACTTAGAGGATGAGAGTAGTATGATTGCATTTCAACAGAAAAGTTTCTATGTTTGAGTGCTAGTGCTTTGCTAGCAGAATGGAAAACAACAAAAATTGGGAGTGCACTGAGTAAAAGGCCAAGCTCTGTCCTATTGTAGGCTTTGATATTTTTGTTATTGTCTAATGCAGAAAGGAAAAAATTTTTGGATGCTAAAGTAAAATACTTGTTTTGAACATATTTTAGACTATTCTGCCTACCCTCATAAAACTGTAGGAAGGCATAAGTTGCGTGAACTACAAGTTTTTGATGTTTATCCAAAATACTTGCTGTAATCTTAAAGCTTTTGCAACATCATCTTTATCAGTAAGTGTTTTTATTAGCAAATGTAGATAATTTTTTTCCAAGAGTTTCAAGTACCTGTGTAAGTTGTCCTTTTCTCCATTATGTTTTTTTTTATTTTACTGTTTTTATAAATAAGATTATTTCTTACCTGCAAATTGTTCTGATGATGTGACCTATGTAGTGATATTTTACTGCTGGCACATCATTTGACACATTTTATGCCAAGTATCAAAATTGTTAGTGTACAGCAGCCCATAGGCAATAGAGAGTCCCCCCAGTAGATACTGTTAAATAATCACTGCACTTCTGCAAGGGTGCAATGAGAATCTGATAAGAGGTAAAGTGAGACAGGAAAGTGAGGCAAGATAATGTATCCGTAGGATTTTTCCGTTGTGGAGCTTTTCTGGGAGTCATCGTGAAATTATTCACTTGTCCAGACAATGCTCCCTTTTGTTTCCACTGATTCAGAGAAAGAGAGGAGCAGCCTGAAGGATCTGGCTGGGTTGTTGGGGTGGGGTTGAATGTCAGATGTAGGTCTGCATCAGCCTGCTTTTGTACCTAAAGGTAAAGCAAGGTATTGGTGCAACCCCAGACATTACACTGTCAGTCTGACAGGTTGCCTGCAGGCAGTTCTTGCCTTTTTACCAATTTCATGACCTGTCTGAATGAGTGATCAGGGAGGTTTTGCTCATCCAGGTAGTCTCCTGAATTTCTTAGAAGTAACCCAAGCCAACCTTGTCTCACAGCCCTCTCCCTGCTGATCTACACATAGCAAGGGCTGCTGCTTTTCCCTCACGCAGCAGTGGCAGCAGCTCAGACAGATCCCTCCTGGAAGGGGGTGGTTGGAGTTGCAGAGTCACAGTGAAAGCTGAGGCATTTGAAAGACGACCCTGGCCTGTGTGCAGGCAGGGTTGTAGGCTTGTGGTATGCCTGAGAGAGAGACCCAGAGCTCAGGTACTGCTGTCTCCTTTCAGATGACATTTCCCTCTTATCTTGTCCTCCATTGCTGTGTTTCCCAACAGGAGAGGATGCTGTCACACTTCCTTCTGTGCCTTGTGTGAGAAGTGTAGAGTCTTCTCAAGTGATGAACACTCTCTCTTTATTATTGCAAAATATGTGCAGAAAACATTACAGAATGTGTTCACTACACATGTGTACATCTCCTCCTCCATATTAAAATACTCCCTGCTGAGTATTGTCTGTTTTGAAATTTCTAGTTTTGATAAGATTTTGCTAAACTTACTAAGTCCCTTTCACTTTTTAAACTCTGCCTGTGCACAGGCTTCCAGTAATACACTGCTGTTGTTCCTCTAAAGAAATAGCAAAATCACTGGAGAGTTCTGACTTTTAAACCACAATATTAAAGAAATGGAAGTAGCTTTGTGTTCTTGATGTATCATACTTTGCACATTTTTGAAAGGTGATGAGTTATTAGCTGAAGTAGAGGAAATAGCTGAAGTTAAAAATATAAATTCATTTCAGAAAGTTGCTATAAAAGTGAGAGGAGCTCTGTTGTTTCCCTAGACCTTGTACTGCTGATCTCTTACATAATCAAGCATTATTCTGATGACAAAGGAGATGAGAAGAGTACACAGATTATGAAATCCAGCTAGTGAGGTAAGGATCCCTCTTTTCTGAGTTGTCTGTGGAGGTTTCTATCCCCAGTAGAAGCTGAAAAGTGACATTTCTCTTTCCAGCCTGAGATGGATCAGTTAGCTTCTGATAAAAAGGCCTTCAAGGATCCTACTTGAGACATAGTGCAGTGCTCTGGAGTAAAAGTACGGTAAGAGTTTACCTGGAAGTAGCTGTATGTGCATATTAGTGTTTGAAAGCAAGATAAAATTTTGTCACCTTCAGAAATTCATTTGTTGATTTAGTTACTCAGTGGCTCAGGAATGCATTTATTTGCATTCTTAGCGGGGAAAATTAAGGGAACAGATTTTAGTTCACATTGTCTAAGTGTAGCACAGTATATACTTTCTCACAAGATTTATTTTGCATAGATCCTTCTACTCCTGAGCAGAGAACTGAACTGAAAGCCATCACAGGCAATGCAAGGATTATTTCTTTTAGCACAGCAAGTTACTGGATGGAGGATTTGGCCTTTGTATGACTTTGGTTACAAACACTTTAGCTGACCACTAAAGCAGATGACATGTTTGTTCCATTGCTGAAGCTTTGACCTCATTTTCTCATGTTATCCCCAACTGGAGGGTAATTAATTGGAAGTATTTGGAGTTACTTGTACCCAATGAAAACTACAGACCATCCAAAAATGATGTGACTTCTGCAGGAAGGTAGCAGTAATAAAATGACTTTTATAGTGTTGCTGCTGCAGGTTATGGTGTTGTTGATAGAGTAGTTAGGCTGGAAGGGATCTCTTGAGATCTACTAGTCAAGTCAGTCTGCTTAAGCAGGGGCAGCTCAGGCCTATGTCCAGTTGAGTTTTTAATAGCTCCACAACCTGTTTCTGTGTTTTACCACCTTCAGAGTGTAAATGGTGTATCCTCGATGGAATACTGAAGATGGAATTTCATGTGCTTTGCTGTATATCCACTGTTTCTTCTCCAAGGTAACCAGTCCCAGCTCTTTCATCCTCTCCACGCATGACAGATGTTCCAGTCCCTTAGATGCTTTTGCGACCTTGGCCTGGTCCTGCTCCAGTAAGTCCATGTCTTTCTCAGACTGGCTTGCCCAGAACTGTGACTGGAGCTGGTGAAGGCACACTCACTGGAAGCAACAATCTTAAAATGTTTGTGGACTTGTGCTGTTCTCTGGGCAAAGTTGGAATACCTAAGTAAATTATGCCAATATTGGACTTATTCTAGGAGGATGTTGTACAATCTCCTTTTCTGTAGCACTTGATATGAGCACTCAACACTCAGCATGAGACTTTCAAATGCTACACAACAGAAATGTAGAAACAAAATAGCCTCATCATGATTAAGTTGGATTTAAACCACTTATTCCTACATTACATCCTTGCAGTGCCAAATGGTGATGTTAATCTTTTATAAATTAAATACAGAAGACAGTTCATCAATGTTAAAATCACTGGCATTATGACTCATAGCTTTTTTTCTCCTCTTCCCTGTTGGGGCACAGTCCTGAAAGTGGCCTTTTCTCTTGATTTGAAATGGGTGACTCTCTTCCCAGTCACAGGATGGGAGAGTTATTTAGTGAGTCCTGAATCACTCTCTGATTCCAAAATAGTGAGGGCAGGAGCCTGAAAACAAATTTTCATATTATTATGGATGATACACATGAGGAAATGTGATTCTCAGCTTATGAGTCCTGTATATGTTCAGCCTGATGAAAGTTCATCAAAGTGGTGTCATAAATAGATTTATCAGAAGAAATATTTTAACTTATTTCTAGAGATAAATATTGATCAAGCAAAGAGATCAAAGAGTGCTGAGTAAGTAATCCAGCTATGTTAGACCTCTATGCCTCAGAGAAATATTGGAAATTGATATTTAAATAAAATTTCTTCTAATAGCACATAGATTAAAAAAAATTAGAAACTTAAAAAATCCCTCCTAACTCAATGGAAGCTATCAGTAATTTGATGAGTCCAAATGTTTATTTATCCTCATTCCAGAAGAATAGTTTTCCTCTTGCAGAAGCTAAGGACCTGCCAAATTGGCTTATCTAGCCTCAGGTGTTCAGAGTAAGACCAGTTCTTTCAGGCTGTGTTTTCCAGTGCTTCCCATCTGGCATTTACTACACCGTTCCTACCTCCCACTACTGACATACCACTCCAACATGGTAGGTAGGGCTTTAATCAACATGCCAAATATGCCAGGCCCCTTGGAGAGTCAGGATATGAGCTGGTGTCCCTCTAGGGCAAGCTGGCAGCACTCAGGCACTGCAGTGTGCTCCTCACATGGACAGGGACATAGCTGCTACAAGAGGTTTTCCTCCACATGATCTCAGCTTACATGCTTGGGGTTTTCAATGGTCTGACGGGTTGGATTAAGGTAATTTCTCTCAGGTAAGCAATGCAGTAAATGCAGCTTCTGGGGCCTTGTGCTGGCACTGAACAACAGAGTAGTAGTGAAGAAGTTACAAGAAATGGAGCATTTATGTCAGGACCACTTTCCAGGAATGAACAGAAATTAGACCCTGACCAACAGACACAGACTTATCAGGGAGGATGTGAAACACTGTGGACTTCAGCTGCTTCTGTGTAAAAGACAGAGGAACACCTAAAGACACTGTAAGCTGATTTGAGACTAATATTTCTGCTTTGAATACTTGTGTTCTGGGTAAATGTTACTTGGCTTGTTGAAAACCAGCCAGTCACTTGGAGTTCCAACCATTCCCGATTGGCAGGAGAGTACTTGCCAGACTAAAGCCAGGTCTGTGGGGCTGGTCAGTTTGACTGGCAGGAGATGTCCTGCCTGACAAAGGCAGTGGGATGCCTCTGGGAGTGCCCAGGTGTGGTTGGATGTGCCCTGTACACAGGCAGGGCTTTAGGACTCCAAAAAACAGTTTATGCATTTTAGAAATAATTCAACCATCAAAAGCTGCCATCATATCAAGTAAACAAGATAATAATGTGAGAGGAGATATAAATCTACTCTCAATTAAAAGGGGGAAAATGTCATTCTGTAGGCAGCAAGCTATTCCATATCTGCCTCTTTTAAGTCCTGGCAAATGTTCTTTGAAAGAATTATTGGCAGTCAGCATCAAGAGCGGGATACTGTGCTCTGGGTGAAGCTCAGCTCTGAGTGCAGCTTCTACAGCTTGGGTATGAATAAAGAATGGTTTCAAAAGAGCTGCAAGACAGGCTTCTGTCAATCACTGACACCTTTGTCACCAATTATTCACAAAAGTAGAGCAAGGTTAATGGCATTGTGCCACTGCCAAATAATGTTTATAAATCACAGAAGAAGAGAACATGACAGGTTATCAAGGAACGAGTGTAAGGAATATTGGATAAACCTACACATAATTAAATCCAAGATTAAAAAAAAAAAAAAGTTGTTATAGGTGCACTTAATCAGGAAGGCTAAGGCAAACTACTCCTTGGAATATGGCAACTGGGACAAAAGTCAATATAAAAAGAGAAAAACAGTTTTCCAGCCCACATCTCTTGCAAGTACCCTCTGCAGGGGGAAAGACATATGCATATTTTTGTAGGGTTGAATCTTAACAACTTCTTTCCCTCATTGCTGATGTTATAATCCTATTTGTCTGAAATTAATGTTTCTAATTATAGATTCATGGAGCTGCATCTCAAATTCATCATGGCTAAGTGTTTTACTGAATCTAGATGTAAATGAAAAGCTTGATAGAATAAACTGTAAATAACTTCCTTTAAAATCACCCTCATTAGGAAAGTTATGCTTGAGTGAATGATCCCATTTTCCACAAACATCCACTCATATTTACGAGTTGTGTGGAAAATTAAATCATTATTGCACAGCCACAAAAGAACCTCATCGTGGCCTAACTTTTCCACATGTCCAGCATGTTGTAATGTCTGCACTCATTAATTTGGTGTTTCATGCTTAGTTTCAGTTTCCAGAATACCTCACTGCACTGAAGATGCTTCTGCTTTCAGCTCTGAGGAGACTGAGCTCTTCTGCTGGGAAGTGCTTGTGCACTAGCAAAAGGTGATACTGAGGATGCATTTGTGGATGGCACTTGTCCCCTTGTCACAGGTTGTGAAAGGCAGGGCTTTTAGGCACTCAGGAAAAGCCCCCTGGCCTGTACAATTGATCACACTGCATTGGATGGTCTGGTGAACTCCATCATGGCATTGGTTTACATGTGCTGCATCTCTTAAAAATAATGCTGTTTTCCATTCTTACTGTGTGTGGCTAATACGAAATATCCTGAGTGCCTGCTATCTTTTGGAAATCAACACAATATATTCCATAAGAAGCACATAAAATAACTATGCAATGAAACAATTAATTGATTTTATAATGAAGCATGAAATCAAATAGACTTTGAGACAGAGTTGAGAGAAGCTGGTGTCTGATCTGATTAAGATCAATGTTGTTTTCCGCTTGTTAGAGCCCAGGGGCCACTGGTGAAGTCATTTGGTCTTAGCTTAGCAGTCATAAAGCAGTTTGGCAGGTTTGACTTAGTGGTACATGAGTGACAGCTCAGTCTTAGTAGGGTCATCAGTGCAGCAGGGATGTGGTTGCTTTGATGTGGCCAGATTTATATCATGGGGAGGAAAATGGGACCACAAATAATTCAATGGTTCTGTACCTTTTGATCACATAAGAAATTTTCCCTGAGCTGGAGTGGGGAATTCATTGTCCCTTTGAGGTTAAACTTTGCAGAAATGTTAGACATCAGTAGAGTCATGAATTTCTTGGGTTTAAATCATTACTGTGAACTGCTGTGAACTGAATCATTACTGCAGGTCCAAAGAGATTCAAGATGCTCAGCTGCTTTTGATCTGTGGCGTGGCTTGGTTTTGGTGCTCTCCATGGTGCTTTCCATGCAATCACCAACCTGGGAAAGATGAATTGGAGAGGGCAAGACTTCTCTGTCAGGGGGATGTTTTGCATCCACCTAGTTCCCCATAGACTTATGTTTGCACAATCAGGATATAGTTGATAAATATCTTTAAAAGACTTCTTTGATTTGTAGCCCAATAGGGACATCTCAGCTCCAGCAAACTGCGATCATATAATTGAGTAGTGGGCTAGGTGAGGAAATGTTCTTTACCTTAAAGTACAAGCAGAAAACGTTAATGGAAGAATTTCTAGGAGAAATTCTATAATTGCACTCACCTGATACATGCTACAGAAATCTCTCAGATTGAAGGGGACTATTAGGAGAGCTTAGCAGGATTTAGAATTTACCCCTGTAGACTGAAGGAAGTCTGGTATTTGCACACAGAGCTTTGCTGATAGAAAATCCTCATGTTTCAAGGCTTTTTCCTGGGAATCCATGTTCTAAAAGACCAGGAATTTACCAATGTAAAAGTGTTTTCAACATCAACAAGATATTTTCATACTTCAAAGTTTGCAAAACACACATGACTTGACTTACTGAAAGGCACTTTTTAGCTTCTCTACTCACCCAGATTTTCCCATTTTCAGTGCCTTGGAGGGGTGGCCAAGGGGAAAAGCATTCTTTATTCGGAAAAAAAAAATCTTTTGGCTATTCGTTCCTTGCCAATTATTTTCTAATTAATCTCCTTATTTTCTCTAACTCCCACTAAGCAGTAGAAGCAGAGAAATACTTGTGGTGTCATCACTGGATGAGAATGGGTGTCAGTATATTGTCTCTGGGTCACAGGGAAAGGTAGTTTTCTGGTTTGTTAACTGCTAGAAATTAAGTCATGTCAGACAGCTCAGGAAGATGAATTACACTAATTTCTGTACAAGCCAACCTGGAATAAAACAGGGGGTTTGTTTTTTTTTTAAATATTCTAGTCTGCTACAGTAAACTTCCCATAAAATCTGTGCTTCCCTGGAAAATCAAGAGCTCTTGTTAGTTCTGTGTGGTATATTGAAGATGTATTCAGTCCTTTGCTCAGTTCTTGATTTTAGCAAAACTTTGAATCTTGATTATATTAATACATCTCTGCAATATCACACTGATAGTTTTTTTTTTCATTGCATTGCTAACTAAGGTTAGCAATATATCTATATATATTTATAACTAGTAAACAGGATAAAATGCTTTAATTTTTTTTTCCAGGATAGGAAATATGAAAATGAGCAACAGGTTAAGTAAAGGAAATATCTGTCAGTACATTTTAGAAGACTGCTTGAGGGAGTTCTTAAGTGGGCAAATGAAAGTGAAGTAGTTTTCACACAATCAAATATGGTTGCAAAAAATAATCCATTTAAATAATTTCTACCATGTTAATACCTTTGTATATACATTAAACTTATAGTGATTTACCAGCAGTATTTTAATGTGAGGCTGGATGGCATTTTGGCAGTGGGGGACAAGACTGTGACACTGACAGTGGGATGTAAACTACTGAGGAGCCCCTCTGCTAAGGGAGGATATCTGTTAGCTAGCTAAATATAATTTCTGAAGGGTGGACCATGGGGTGAGTAAGGTGTCAATTCTATTGTGAAATGTCCCTCTGGAATAGTGGCACTATTTTAAGACCAAAATGTGGCAAACACTTTACTATGGGAGAAGCCAGCCCTCCATAACTCATTGTCTCCATTTTTCACAGGTTTATCAAATTTCAGCAGTTCTCCATAGCCCAGTGAAATCATCACAGATCCATTTTATTCAGCTGAGTCTTGCTGCTCTGTGTTCTTTGAGCTATAGGTGAGTGCAAAGCAGTAGGTGAGTGTAACACCATTTTATGAATATAAAACCGTTTCATGCTAGACCAGACAAACAGCACTAGCTTTGTCGGCAGACTTTCCTTGTTCTTTATACTAAGCAAGAATCCTGAGGCTTTGAAGCATCATGTAAATCTGTTAGCTAACATAGGCTAGCAGATTTTGAGAAATCTGGCTTTTACTAAAAGTTTAGAATGCTGTTCCAGTTGCTGAGAAGTCAGAAGTCTTGGTAATAAAGACTCTTGGGAAACTGATCCATCAGTTTTACAAGTTTACAGTGTTGCTGGAAAAGGACCGGCACTGTACCAGCGGGTTCCTGAAATAGAATGAAATATGTCTCTATTATAAGTGTACAGTGCTGCTGGAAAAGGGCCAGCACTGTAACAACTGGACCCTGGAAAGGAATGAAATATTTCTCTATTACCTCATATAGCTTGCAACACCGTGGTGGCTGAGTAACTTGCAAGTGTTACTGCATTCATCCTTGCAGTATCTGAATAATCCAGGGAAATGCAAGTGCAAGCAGCTATAAAAATATTTCCACCTCTCTTTTGTGGGCAAGGTTTCCACCACTCCTAGCCCAGCAGGGGAAAATCCCGAAAAGCTTCCCTTTCCTTAAAGTTGTATTTTTTTTGGTTTCGTTAACATGAAAATTTTATGTATGGATAGTTCTTTGGTTTAATCAAACTTTCATTCTGCAAAAGGTACAAAATAAATCTATGTGGTAAACTTACAGATTCCATAAATTTGTGGAAACTATTGGTTGCTTTTTGGGAATACTTTGCTTTCTATAAAATATGAAGGACATGCACGAGCTAGCATGCTCACCCTCAGAAATTCTGCTTTTATACTTCTCTCTAAAATCTACCAAATATCCTTTTCTCCAGACCAGTGAAGGTTTAGTAGAGTGTTTTTTAACTTCAGTTAACCTTAAGCAAGAAATTTATCTCTCAGTATAGGCATCCAAAAACCTTAGTTTCGTAAACTAAAGCTGATGCTCAGGTTATGTTTCCTGTGTACATATTTCTCATACCTGGGAGCCAAAAGTTTTTTGGAAGATATTTTTGGAGCAGCGTTTGTAAAACTAGAATTAGGAGTTTGCTGACACCCTGGTTGTTAAGGGTGCTGAATAATTATGAATCATCACAATTTTCTAAATCAAAAAGTAGTTCTACATATTCAGAGTTTTGACTGTAGTAAATCTTATAATCTTATGTCTCTTATAGAGACAACTATTAAATTAGATCAGTGGCTGTGTAATTGTTGCACCACAAAGGAAAGAAAAAGATGCTTTCAACTCCTCTTCTTTGACTTGAATTCTTCTTTTCGATTCTCCCTGAGATGCATCCTCCCTGCATGATGAGATGCATGATATGACTCAGAATGACCATGTTCAGAAGAATATGATATCAATTCAACCTTATGTTTCCTGTGCAGAGGTGACCACTTCAATTAGGTGGTTGTAGAGAAGCTGTGGGATCAGATAAGAGGTTACAAAATTCCATGGAGAAAGAACGAGGCTCTCTAAGTAATACAAAGTCAGTGGTGATCAGGAAGCAGGGAAACAGTAATGCCAGGAAGTGGATGTAGAAATCATTATACATGCCAAAACTGTTAAGACTTATAATTAGTATTAGCAATAAGTTATGCCACTATCATCAGATTACAAGGAAATAGTGACAGCAAATTTAACAAGATGTTTATGTAGTTAATCCTTTGACTGATGTTTTGTTTATAAAGTGTTACAATGGTAATGATCATGTTGTGCCTTCAGTGGAGCCTCTTAAATGAAATAAAAACAAGTTGGTGCATGGCTAAAGTGGAGGCTGCACAGTTTTGCCCGGTGCCGCCCTGTGCATCGTGCCATGTTGCCGTTGCACCAAATCAGGGTCAGGGAGGTCTGAAGCAAGAGGTGCTGAAAGAAACAGAAAAGGGAGAAGATACAGCCTCAGCTGCAGAGAGCAGACTTTGGCCTATTCAGGATGCGGATTCGTCTGCCCAGATGACCTAGAAAGCTGCTGGCATCCTGGCCTATACCAGGAGCTGTCAGCAGGGCCAGGGAAGTGATTCCTCCCCTGTTGTCAGCACTGGTGAGGTCTCATGTCCTGTGTCCAGTTCAAGGTGCCTTCATTCAGGAAGGATATTAAGGTACTGGAGCATCTCCCAGGAAGGGCAACAAATCTGGTGAAGATTCTGGAGCACAAGTGCTATCTGGAGTGGCTGAGAAAGCTGGGGGTGTTTAGCCTGGAGAAGAGGAGGCTCAAAGGTGACCCTATCACTCTCTACAGCTCCCTAAAAGGAGGTGTAGCCATGTGGCCATTGGTCTCTTCTCCCAGGCAACCAGTGACAGGACAAGAGGACACAGTCTTCAGCCATGCCAGGAGATGTTTAGGCTAGATATAAGAAAGAAATTCTTAACAGAAAGGGTGATTAGACATTGGAATGGGCTACCCAGGGAGACAGTGGAGTCACCATCCCTTGAGGTGTTTAAGGAATGACTGGTGTGGTACTTAGTGCTATGGTCTAATTGACAAGGTGGTGTTTGTTAGACTTGATAATCTCAAAGGTTTTTTCCAATCTGACTGATTCTGTGACTCGCAGATTAAAGCTCTGTGTTGGACAGACTTTTAAAAAGGAAACAGTGAAGGATATATAACAAGAAGGGCCAATTCTCTCAAGGTAAAGGCCAGATCCTGGTGATTTGTGCCCAGAAATAGCTCTGCTTAGAAAATGCAATAAAGGTGTTTTTTTAATGCATGTGTGAAGATCAGTGTTGTAAACCAACTTCTGTTCTCACTATCCTAACACAAATAGATAAGCCAAATTGAAGTTTGTGATATAACAGTATAAGTTGGTTCCATGACTTAAGAAAAGTGATTTGTTACTCAGGACCAAAGGCTGAAAGAGAAACTGGCAGGAGGAATAATAAAACTGTACTTGTATCAACAGCTTTTGCAGAAAAGCAACTTAATATTTCTCCTGTGTATTACACCAAATCCGAATTTGCCAACATTCAGCTCTACAAGTCTGAGATGGATTAAGTGACTTTTGGATGTAATTTTTTAATTTAATAATAACAAAGCAACTATGGCAAATCTTGCCATTTGAGCACAGGAACTTTTCCCTCCATGGCCTCTAAAGCTACACTGTGGCTGTGATGCTGAATGAGGTGCCTCATTTGATTCCTCAGCATTAGCTGCTGATTCTGGCAGAACTGTAACACTGAACTTAATGGTGTAGCTGGACAGATACTGCAATTCTAAACATACCTGAAAGCTCACAAATCTATTCTCTGCCTGGCAGAATCTGCTATATGGCAGGCTGCTTTGATTCCTCTGAAGCAAATTGGATTACTTCTTTTTTCCAGTTGAATGGTTCTAATGATTCCTTGAATGGCAGTATGCCATTCTGACTCACAGAACTGGCAAGAGAAAATGGATGGTCTAACTAGATTTTTTTTTTTCTATCTCTGAATTTTTGGTTTCTCACTGTTCTACTCCTTGGTTTTCATCTGTAAATAAGTTTGGATAGAAGCATAGCTGTTGCTAAAGTGTTTAAACCTCTAAGTCACGTGCCTTGTTATCAGAGTGTAGCTCTGACAAAGAAACATTAGTTCCTGTTCTTTGTGTCATTTGGAAAAAAGGTAGGGAGAATACTTGGAACTATTGGGGAAAGCTTAACAAGAATAAGGAAACTCAAGAATTTCTTTAATACTGTTTATCTGTTGTAATATACAGCTATATTTCATGAGTTTAACTGTAGCAAATCTTACTTTACAATCTAACACCTCTTTTACATTCTGGCTATCACTTACTCACTATATGTTTGGAAAAAAAAAAACAAAACAAAAAAAAAAAAAAAAAAAAAAAAAAAAACCAAACTATTTCCAAACCTTTCTTTTTTTATG